>NW_025180640.1:0-2391 GCF_004010195.1 Chiloscyllium plagiosum | reverse complement strand
AGGGGACCTTGCTGGGACATTACATTGGCCATGCAAGGTTGACCCCATGGAACACAAAGACGAAGGGCTTTGAAGAATTTCCACAACCATCCTCGAAGAAAAAGGTGCTTCATTTATTCGAACTGAGCGGATTCAATCGGAAGTTTGTTGCAAACTTCAGCAGCGTATTGGCACCACTGATGGATTTATTAAATAAGAACAAAGAATTTTGGTGGACAGAACAATGCCAGCAGGCATTTGAGAATTTTAAAGCAGGCTTAGTCACTGCACCAGTTTAATCTGCACCAAATATTTTGAAACCCTTTGAAAATTGTGTCTGATGCTAGGGATATCGTTGTCGGAGATATATTGATGCAGAAAGATGATGATGGAATTGAATGGCCAATTGGCTACTTGTTGAAAAAGCTCAATATCGACTAGAAATAAATACAACATCTCCATCATTGAAAAAGAATGATTGAGTTTAGTACTGGCCTGGCAGTAATTTAATGTTTGTATGACAAACAAATTGTCAGAGACAGTTGTGGACAACAACAACAATTCTCTGGCATTTTTTGGGGATATTTAAAGACCAAAATATGAGACTATTTCATTGGAGTCTTATGTTACTGACTTTAAACTGACAAAATGGGTATGCTGTGGGTCGTAAAAATGTTATAGCAGATGTGTTGTCGTGCTTTTAAAGGAAGAAGTGTAGATAAAATGTGACTTATTCCAGTGTTATATATGTGTGCAGAATTAATATGAATGGAATAACTGAGATTAATACTTTAGTATTTCATAAAAATTGGATGAAGAATTAGAGGAAAAGAAATGAAGCCATCTTTTCATTCTGATGGTTCATGTTTTTCTCCGAAGAGGGGAGGTGTTATGAAGCCGAAAGCATGTCTGGTCACTTTCAGACAGAATGGGTTTTGCTGAATAGAAAGTACAGCCACAGATACCAGCTAAAGGTCAGACTGTTCCAAGTGTAACAGTTAGCTGGAAATTGATACCGGAGTTTTGGTTGCTATTTTGACAGCCATTCAAATGCAATCAATGTGTTTAAATAACCCTCAGGATACCGGAAGCCAACGGAATTTGAATATTACTGTTTGGACACCTGGAAAGCAATCAAATTATGACAATTATTGTATCATGGGGAGTATATAAACCCAACATTTTGAACACTAGAGGGAGAGCCACTGCCATCCAACAACAGAGTAACTGCTGTAGAGCAGAAGTGCTAACTGACCATCTCAAACACTCTATATCAAAGATAGAAGTTCATGTCAATCCTACTTGCAGTAAACAAAACATGACCCAGGGAGATCAGCAGCTGGAAGAGTGAACACAACGGGGAAGATGGAGACTGTGTGGTCTTGAGATCGTAATGTTTAATATGTGAGTTGTTGGAACAGCATATTTTTACAGAGTTGGAGTCAGATAGTAAGCAGTTAAGAAAAGAGGGGCTTGTATTTGTGAATAGTTGCTGTTTAGTGTTCACTATTAATGTTCAGAAACTAACTTGTTATTTTTGTTTAAAGAATGGAATGTAGGAGACGTGTGTCGTTCATATTTTAACAGATAATGGGATGAGGCGAGCTTTTCTGCATGTTTGGTTCAACTCCACTTTGTAAATGTCCATCCACGCCATCCCCATTTCCCTGCAGTTGGCCCATATCCTTCAAGTCCTTTCCTATCCACATATTTATCCAAATGCGTTTGAAATGTTGTTAATCTTCCTCAACCACATCTGCAAGCAGCTCATCTGCGTACCAGCCCCCTGTGTAAAGAAGTGATCCCTCAGGTTCCCTTTTATTCCTTCCCCTTTAAACTTAAACTGATCCCCTCTAGTCCTCAATTCTCTACATCTTGGAAAACGATTGAGAGCATTAACCCTATCCATACCCCTCATGATCTTATACAGATCTGTAAGGTCCCCCCTCAGTCTCCTACATGCTAAACAAAAGGTCCTAATTTCTCTAACCTCTCCCTATAACTCAGACCATTGGGTCCTGGCAACGTCCTTGTAAATTTCTTCTGCACTCTTTCTAATTTAATAACATCCTCCCTATAACAAGGTGACAAAACTGAACACAAGACTCCATGTGCGGCCTTACCAAAGTTCTATGTAACTGCAACATAAATTCCCAACTTCTATACTCAGTGCCCTGATTGACGAAGGCCTGTGTGCCAAAAGCAGTCTTCACTGCCCTGCCTACCTGTGACTCCACTCTCAGAGAACCATGCACCTGAACACCAAGGTCTCTCTGCCCACTGCAAACCTTAAGACCCTCCCATTCACCATGAAACTCCTACCTTGATTTGAGTTTCCAAAATGCAAGACATCACACTTTTATATTGAATTCCATTTGTCATTTCTGGGCCCATTTCCCCACCTGATTAAGG
>NW_025180639.1:706-2391 GCF_004010195.1 Chiloscyllium plagiosum | reverse complement strand
CTTATAAGTAGATTACATAAATCTTAGCCTGCCAGAGTTATTTTCTTTAACTAAATTAAAGAAAACTTAAATTAACTTGGGTGACTGCATGAAACGGTTTGTTGGTTAGATTTGAATCATCACTCCCAAATGAGACAATGTCATGAATATCAGTGAACCTCTCTTTTTGTTAAAAACCACAAGTTCTTGATTTATTTTCACAACTTACTGGTATTCACACCTGCACATTCAATGTCAAACTCTGACATCAGAAATGAAATTACAGCATTAATTTTGACTTACAATTTTCGAAGAAACAAATTAATAGCACACAATGAATCCCAAGTCTGATTAATATGAAATTAAATTTGACCCCCCAAAAATATAAAATCAAATGGGAGATAAGAAATGGGGGAACGGCAGAAGGCAAGAAATGCAGCATCAAAGAAATGCAGCTCCTCCAGGGAGTGCATTTTACCAACTACTACTGCTAAATATAAACACTCTGATATGATCCTCCGGTTTTAATGTAAACCATAGCCCCGTTAAGTAGGTACCATTTAAATGAGTTAAAAATACAAGCCTTGAGCAAATCCAGTCTCCAGCCTAACCCTCCGCTTCTTGGAGCTCGGACCTTCCTCCAGCTCCGGGAGATTGATGCCACTGCCACTCCTCCACTGAAGAAGCTTTGGGAAGCAGATGCAAAGGCAAGATACAGAACAGAGCACCTTTGCAAATGAAAGCAGCTTATAGAGACATTGAGCAATAACATCACACGGTTTTGACCAATTGACCTCTTGCTTACGTGCCCAGCACACTCACGCAGCACTACTCTGCTTCTGGGCACCCAGCAGCTGGATTGTGCATCAGTTTAAATTAGGTCCTATATTCTGATTACACAAGGCAGTGAAGAAAGGTTTCAGCACACTGGCCTTCATCAATTAGGGAATTGAGTATAGATGTTGGCAAGTTATGTTGTAGTTATACAGGACGTTGATGAGGATGCACCTGGAATATTGTGATCAGTTTTGGTCCCCTTGGTGTTCTGACTTCTTCAACTCTGGGTTTGTGTTGAACTTGATGGGATACTTTGTCCAACTCAGCATGTTTAAACAGTATCTCTCAGAGGGATTCATTTGAAACTTTTTAGGAGGTGAGTGCAACAAGATTGAACTATTCAAATTTACTTGGACTCTATTTTAAACTTACATCAGGACCAGTAGTCAGAGACACGTACAGGATGGAAACAGACACTTCGGTCCAAATTGTCCATGCTGACCTGATATCCTAAATTAATCTAGTCCCATTTGACAGCACCTGACCCATATACTCTGGCAGCTCATTTCATGTATCTACCACCCTCTGCATGAAGACATTGTCCCTTTAATATATTTCATCTCTTACCCTAAACCTAATCAGGACTCCCCATCCCAGGGAAAAGACCTTGTCTATTACCCTGTCCATGCCCCTCATGATTTTGTAACCTCTATTAGGTCACTCCTCTGCCTCCGATGCTCCAGTGAAAATAGCCCCAGCCTATTCAGCCTCTCCATGCCGCTCAAATCCTCCAAACCCCAACAACATTCCTGTAAATCCTTTCTCATAGAGAAGTCAACATTTCAGTCCTGAAGAAGGGTTAATACCCAAAGCGCTCACTACTCCACATTCTGGTGCTGCCTGGCTTGCTGTATTCTCCCAACCTCCTG
>NW_025180639.1:0-158 GCF_004010195.1 Chiloscyllium plagiosum | reverse complement strand
TTGCAGCCTAGCAGAAAACAAAAACAGCCCACCTACTCTGCTACTGCACCCACTGTCAGAACTTGCAGGAGGTTCAGTCCTGGGGGTGACCGAAGGCAGCGTCACTGGTAGCATCTGGTTGCTGAGAGCGCTGGTGCCCCCGCTGGTGCTTCCGCAAG
>NW_025180638.1:0-2391 GCF_004010195.1 Chiloscyllium plagiosum | reverse complement strand
TGAATGGCTTCCCCATATTCTTGTGAAACCAGATTGAAGTGCTGAATGTGCTGCTGGTTTTACTGTGGAAATGTACAGTGCTGTAACATGAATGTTACCCAGACTTTAACAGCATAATCTTGAATGTTGTCCAGGTCTAGTTGCACATTGACTGCTTCAAGAGCTGAAGAGCGACAACTTGTTCTACACATTATGTAAACTTCAGTGAATATCCCCACTTCTGCTCAGTTTTGACTTAATGGGCTAAAAGGCCTCTTTCCAAATTGCAGGGATTCCCTGCTGACAAACAGAAAATGCCTGGGGTGAGGGAGCTACCTTGAGGATCTCCTGCAGAGATGCCCCATGGCCGAGATGATTGATGCCCACCATCTTCCCTTGTGCCGTGAATGACTCCAAACAGTGGAGAGGTCACAATCGATTCTCATTAAGTGTGATTTTGCTCAGGTTGCTTGATCTCATCCTCAGTCAAATACTGCCTTGAGTTCAGGACCAGTTTCTCTTACCTGAGCCCATGTATTCCCTCTATTGTTCATATCAATAGGTCATGATGTAGAAACAGAGATTTCTTTTGTTAAAACAGAGGGTAGTGAATGTCAGGAACTCTCTTACACAGAGTTTAGGGGAGCTAGATCACTGAAAGGGACCAGTGGTGTTCCGCAGGGATCGGATCTGGGACCCATGCTCTGTTATTTCAATAAATTACTTGGATGGGGATGTTGAATAGTGGGTTAGCAAGTTTGCCAATGACACAAATGTTGTTGGAGTGGTACAGAATGTAGAGGGCTTTTGTAGGGACATTGACAGGATGCAGAGCTGGGCTGAGAAGTGGCAGATGGAGTTCAAACTGAAAAAGAGTGAAGTGAATTCCTTTGCAAGCTCGAATGTGAATGCAGAATGCATGTTTAAAGACAGGATTCTTAGCAGTGTGGAGGAACAGAGCGACCTTGGGGTCCGCGTCCACGGATCCTTCAAATTTGCTCCCCAAGTTGATGGTGTGGTTAAGAAGGCATATGGTGTGTTGGCTTTCATTTGCAGGGGGATTGAATTTAAGAGCCGTGCGGTTATGCTGAAGCTCTATAGAGCCCTGGTTAGACCACACTTGGAATATTGTGTTCAGTTCTGCTCACCCCATTATAGGAAGGATGTGGAAGCTTTAGACCGAGTGCAGAGGAAATTTACCAAGATGCTGCCTGGACTAGAGGGCAAGTTTTATGAAGAAAGCTTGAGGGAGCAAGGGTTTTTCTCATTGGAGGAAAGAAACATGACGGGTGATTTAATAGAGGTGTGCAAGATGATGAGAGGCATAGATAGAGTGAATTGCTAGCGACTGTTTCCCAGGGCAGAAATATCTATCACAAGGGGTCATAATTTTAAAGTAATTGGAGGAAGGTTAAGGGGAGATATCAGAGGTAGGTTCTTTAGACAGAGAGTGGTGGGTGTGTGAAATGCACTGCCAGCAGTAGAAGTAGAGTCAAATACGTGAGGGAAACTTAAGAGATTCTTGGATAGGCATATGGAAGAAAGTGAACGGAAGCATGTAGGATAGACTGATCATAGAGGAGGATAAACGGGTGGCACAACATCGAGTGCCGAAGGTCCTGTACTGTGCTCTACTGTTCTTTGTTCTGTGTTCTATGGAAGTGCTCATAGAGGTTAGAGATGGATTTTGATGTGTCACTAAGCCATGATCTTAGTGAAAAGTAAGGCAGGCTTGGGAGGTGAACGATCTACCTTTGTTTCTGATATTCTCACATTCTATTATTGGAAAATTAGATTAGATTAGATTAGATTAGATTAGATTAGATTAGATTAGATTAGATTACTTATAGGAAGGTTCCTGGAAGGTCTGTTATGGAATGTTGCAGTCAAGGAGCCCAGAGCACTTTGTGAGCATCTCTGGGTGAGGTATGGGAGCTGTATTCACAGTGAATCTGCGTCTCCCAACAAATGGAGCACAAGTTGCAGAGAGGGGAATCTCTGTAAAGAGAAATGAGAAACCGCTTTCATATTCAGCCTGGGCTTTCCAATTACATTTTCCAAATCTCCCAAACCGTGTGTGACAGTCATGAGGGAGTGAATGTTCTCCTCTGTTTCTGTGCACGAGATGATAGCAGTAAGTGGCCTCCACCTGCTCCTATACAGCAGGTTAGAGGGTCTTAATGGAACAAAGAAACAGGGGTCTGAGGAGTAGGAGTGGCTCATGAGATACTTTGAGCCTTCTCCACCAGGCACTAAGATTGTGTCTGATCAGGTTTGGTCTCAGCCCCACTTTCCTGTCTGTATCCCATTATCCATGACGCTGTCTCTGTGAAATCTTTAACTAACTCAGCTGTGAATACTTGCAATCAGAGAGGCACTACAAACTTCTGGGGAAGAGAATTCACATTCAAA
>NW_025180637.1:0-2391 GCF_004010195.1 Chiloscyllium plagiosum | reverse complement strand
TCTCTGTTACAGTGGGGAGGGAGTGAGCAGTGTTTCTGTTACAGTGGGGAGTTAGTGATCAGTGTCTCTGTTACAGTGGGGAGGGAGTGATCAGTGTCTCTGTTACAGTGGGGAGGGGGTGATCAGTGTCTGTGTTATAGTGGGGAGGGGTTGATCAGTGTCTCTGTTACAATGTGGAGGGGGTGATCAGGATTCACTGTTATACTGTGGGCTGCTGAGCAGAGGAAGTGTCTGAGTAAGCATTCTTCGATCCGAATCATTAACACTGATTTCTCCTCATTGGTGCTGCCAGATCTGCTGAGCCTTTCCCAGTAATCTGTATTTTTGTCTCTGCTGACCTGAGTTGGTCATCGTGTCCTGCAGGTGGGTTTCGTTGAAAAATGGAATCTGACAAGGATGAAATTCTGAGCAGCTTTTGTGTCCCTTGGATGTGTTTTGGATCAAATCCAACTTCAGGATGGAATTATAGCAGTGAGTTTAATAACAGGCTTTATTTGTATCTCCAGTTTTATTTCACTTGTTATATGGCAGGCTGCTTTCTTTGTGGCGAGGTTGCTGAGGGATATTTCAGATTGTGGGTTACAGTGAGCGAGCCCAGACTGCGAGTTGGAACATGAACGTTGCATATCTGCTGTCTTGACTCAGGCACTTCACTGCCAAGACTGGCATGGTTCGAGCTCTCAGCAGTCTAAAACAGAGCTGAATAATTTGTTTCGATAATTTGATTTCTTTGTTTCATGAGCCTCGCTGATTTGCTGATGACTCTGATGTCAATCAGTGAAGTGGTAAAGTGGGTGGTACAGACAGATCGACACTTCCCCAGGTTCAGCAGCTCCAGATCTATGTCCTACAAACAGAAGTGCACAGAAATGGACTCAGGAAGCTCCAGCTCACACAGTGACATCAGAATGCTGAACATAGATATTAAGTAGCATGTCTGTCAATGACCGATGAGAGTGAAACAGATTATCTGCCTGACAGCACATTCCATCGTCAGAATTCTCCCTGCGAATTTAGAAAACACCGAGAAATCTGCCTGCAGGCGCCTGTGTTTCTCAGACTGCTTTCACATTCTCATGATTTGGAGATGCCGGTGTTGGACTGGGGTGTACAAAGTTAAAAATCACACAACACCAGGTTATAGTCCAACAGGTTTAACTGGAAGCACACTAGCTTTCGGAGCGTCGCTCCTTCATCTTGACTACCACCTAGTGTGCTTCCAATTAAACCTGTTGGACTATAACCTGATGTTGTGTGATTTTTAACTTCACATTCTCAGGATCTCTCAAAGGACTTTAGATTAGATTACTTACAGTGTGGAAACAGGCCCTTCGGCCTAACAAGTCCACACCAACCTGCTGAGCGCAACCCACAGAGACCTATTCCCCTTCACCTAATACGGGCAATTTAGCATGGCCAATTTACCTAACCTGCACATTTTTGGACTGTGGGAGGAAACTGGAGCACCCGGAGAAAACCCACGCAGACACGGGGAGAATGTGCAAACTCCACACAGACTGAGGTGGGAATTGAACCTGGGTCTCTGGCGCTGTGAGGCAGCAGTGCTAACCACTCTGCCACTGTGCCGCCCACTGAAAAAGTCCTTTTGAAGTGCTCTCACAGTTGAAATGCAGGAAGTACTGTCGTCCATTTGCACCTTGGGCAAGCTTTAGAAAGCAGCAATGAGATATATATCCAATTTATCAGTTTCATTCAGAGTGAGGGATAGCCACCTCCCAGGCCACTGGACAGAATTCCCGAATTAGTCTGCTGCAAAATAGTGTCGGGGGTCACTGAGCAATCAGACAGCAGCACATGTTCACAGAGTCACTGAAAGACAACAGACCTAACCAAACAGTTCTTCCTCATCATGGCCCTCAGAGTCATACAGCATGGAAACAGACCCTTCAGTCTAACTCAACCATGCTAACCAGGTTTCCTAAACTAAACTCATCCCATTTGCCTGCATTGGTCTGTATCCCTCTAAACCTTCCTGTGCATTTCCAAATGACTTTTAAATCTTGCAATGTATCTGTATCACCCACCTCCTCTGGCAGTTCATTCCACATACACACCACCCTCTACATGGAAAAGCGGCCCTCAGGTCCCTTTTAAATCTTGCCCCTCTCACCTTAAAACTGCACCCTCCAGGTTTGAATTTCCCTACCCTATGAAAAAGGCCTTTACTATTCACCTTATCTCTGCCCCTCATGATTTTATCAACCTCTATAAGGTCACCCCTCAACCTCCCACACTTCAGGGAAAAAACTCTCAACCTATCCAGCCTCTCCATATAACTCCAACCCTCCAGTCCTGTAACATCCTTGTGAATCCTTTCTAAGAGGAGAAAGTGAGGTCTGCAGATGCTGGAGATCAAAGTTGAAACTTTAT
>NW_025180636.1:0-2391 GCF_004010195.1 Chiloscyllium plagiosum | reverse complement strand
TCACACAGAGCCAGACGGAGACTGTAACACAGACCTGGGCTGAGACCGTCACACAGAGCTGGGCTGAGACTGTCACACAGAGCCGGGTTAGAACGTCACACAGAGCCGGGCTGAGACTGTCATACAGTGACTGCTTGGGACTGTCACACAGAGCCAGACTGAGACAGTCACACAGAACACGGTTAAGACTGTCACACAGAACCGAGCTGAGACAGTCACAAAGCGCTGGGCTGAGACTGTCACACAGAGCCGGGCTGAGACTGTCACACAGAGCCAGGCTGAGACTGTAACACAGAGCCGGGCTGAGATTGTAACACTGAGCCAGACTAAGACTGCAACACAGAGCTGGGCTGAGAGTGTCACACAGAGCCGGGCTGAGTCTGTCACACAGAGCTGGGCTGAGACTGTCACACAGCGCCGGGCCGAGACTGAAACACAGAGCCAGGCTGAGATTGTAACACTGAGCCAGACTAAGACTGCAACACAGAGCTGGGCTGAGACTGTCACAAAGTGCTGGGCTGAGACTGTCACACAGAACCGAGCTGAGACTGTCACAAAGAGACTGACTGAGTCTGTCACACAGAGCAGGGCTGAGACTGTCACACAGAGCAGGGCTGAGACATTCACACAGAGCTGGGCTGAGACCGTCACACAGAGCGGTTCTGAGACTGTCACACACAGTCGGGCTGAGTCTGTCACACAGAGGCGGGCTGAGACTGTCACACAGATCCGGGCTGAGACTGTCACAAAGCGCTGGGCTGAGACTGTCACACAGAACCGAGCTGAGACTGTCACAAAGAGACTGACTGAGTCTGTCACACAGAGCAGGGCTGAGACTGTCACACAGAGCAGGGCGGAGACTGTCACACAGAGCCAGACTGTGACTGTAACACAGAGCTGGGCTGAGACTGTCACAAAGCGCTGGGCTGAGACTGTCACACAGAGCCGGGCTGAGACTGTAACAAAGAGCCAGACTGAGACTATAACACAGAGCTGGGCTGAGACCGTCACACAGAGCCAGGCTGAGACTGACACACACAGTCGGGCTGAGACTGTCACACAGAGCCGGGCTTAGACCGTCACACAGAGCTGGGCTGAGACTGTCACACAGAGCCAGACTGAGACTGTAACACAGAGCCGGGCTGAGACCGTCACACAGAGCTGGGCTGAGACTGTCACACAAAGCCAGACTGAAACTGTCATACACAGTCTGGCTGAGACTGTCACACAGAGCCGGGCTTAGACCGTCACACAGAGCTGGGCTGAGACTGTCACACAGAGCCAGACGGAGACTGTAACACAGAGATGGGCTGAGACCGTCACACAGAACTGGGCTGAGACTGTCACAAAGAGCTGGGCTGAGACTGTCACAAAGCGCTGGGCTGAGACTGTCACACAGAACCGGGCTGAGACTGTCACAAAGAGGCTGACTGCGTCTGTCACACAGAGCAGGGCTGAGACTGTCACACAGAGCCGGGCTGAGACTGTCAAATAGAACCGGGCTGAGACTGTCACAAAGAGACTGGCCCAGTCGATCACACAGGGCAGGGCTGAGACTGTCACACAGAGCCGGGCTGAGACTGTCACACAGAGCCGGGCTGAGACTGTCACACAGAGCCGGGCTTAGACCGTCACACAGAGCTGGGCTGAGACTGTAACACTGAGTCAGACGAAGACTGCAACACAGAGCTGGGCTGAGACTGTCACACAGAGCCGGGCTCAGACGGTCACAAAGAGCTGGGGTGAGACTGTCACACAGAGCCAGACTGACACTGTCAAACAGAGCCGCGCTGAGAATGTCACACAGAGCCGGGCTGAGACTGTAACACTGAGCCAGACTGAGACTGTAACACAGAGTCGGGCTGAGACTGTCACAGAGCCGGGCTGAGACTGTCACACAGAGCTGGGCTGAGACTGTCACACAGAGCCGGCTGAGACTGTCAAACAGAGCCGCGCTGAGAATGTCACACAGAGCCGGGCTGAGACTGTAACACTGAGCCAGACTGAGACTGTAACACAGAGTCGGGCTGAGACTGTCACACAGAGCCAGGCTGAGACTGTCACACAGAGCCGGGCTGAGACTGTCACACAGAGCTGGGCTGAGACTGACACACAGAGCCAGACTGAGACTGTAACAAAGAGCCGGGCTGAGACTGTAACACAGAGCAAGGCTCAGACTGTCACAAAGAGCTGGGGTGAGACTGTCACACAGAGCCTGACTGAGACTGTAACAAAGAGCCGGGCTGAGACTGTCACACCGCATCAGACTGAGTCTGTCACACTGATCTGGGCTGAGACTGTCACACAGAGCTGGGCTGAGACTGTCACACAGAGCCGGGCTTAGACCGTCACACAGAACTGGGCTGAGACTGTAACACTGAGTCAGACGAA
>NW_025180635.1:1949-2391 GCF_004010195.1 Chiloscyllium plagiosum | reverse complement strand
CTTTCGCCGTACCAACCAGTACCCTTCCACTGATACCCGCCTTCGAATGACTGAACAGGTGCTCACTCTGAACAACTTATCTTTCCAATCCTTCCACTTCCTCCAAACCAAAGGAGTAGCCATGGATACCCGCATGGGCCCCAGCTATGCCTGCCTCTCTGTCGGATATGTGGAACAGTCCATCTTCCGCAGCTACACTGGCACCACCAACCCCCCTTTTCCTCCGCTGTGTCGATGACTGTATCGGTGCAGCCTTGTGCTCCCACGAGGAGGTTGAACAGTTCATCCCTTTGACCAACACTTTCCACCCCGTCCTTAAATTTACCTGACCCGTCTCAGACTCCTCCCTCCCCTTCCTAGACCTCTCCAATTCTATCTCGGGCGACCAAATCAACACGGACATTTACTGTAAACCGACTGACTCCCACAGCTACCGAGATTA
>NW_025180635.1:0-1523 GCF_004010195.1 Chiloscyllium plagiosum | reverse complement strand
TTCACCTGCACATCCACACACATCATTTACTGCATCTGCTGCACCAGATGTAGACTCATATACATTGGGGAGGCTGGCTGCCTACTTGCGGAATGTTTCAGAGAACACCTCTTGGACACCCGCACCAACCAACCCAACCACCCCGTGGCTGAACACTTTAACTCACGCCCCCACTCCGGCAAAGACATACAGGTCCTTGGCCTCCTCTATCGCCAGACCATAGCAACACGGCGCCTGCAGGAAGGGCACCTCAATTTCCGCCTCAGAACCCTCCAACACAAGGGATGAATGCAGATTTCTCCAGCTTTCTCATTTCTCCTACCCCATCTTTTTTCAGTCACAACCTTCAGACTCACCACGGTCTTCTTGACTTGCAATCTTCTTCCCAACATCTCCTCCTCCGGCCTTTCTCCCTCATATCACCCTCATTCCACCTATCGTATTCCCAACATACCTCCCCCAAGTCCCTCCTCCCTACATTTTATCTTAGCCGGCTTGGCATACCCGCCTCATTCCTGAAGAAGGACTTATTCCCAAAACGTCGATTCTTCTGTTCCTTTGATGCTGCCTGACCTGCTGCGCTGTTCCAACAACACATTTTCAAACTCTGATCGTCAGCATCTGTAGTCCTCACTTTCTCCGTCTGTCATATCCATGCTGATATCCCTGATCAGCACTGTCCCTCTAAGTCCAACAATGGGAAGATTAGATGGATTGGCCATGCCAACTTGTGCAGCATAGCTGGTTTAGACATGGAAAATGCAGGTTCACAGGGATACTTTGGCGGGAGCAACTCTTAGGTGTTTCAGTGTGGACTCGACCGGCTGAATGGCCTGCCTGTGCACTGTAAGGATGCAATGACGCTCAGAATTTGAACAGACTTGAAACTTATGCTTCACTATTTTCTCCAATAGTATCAGAAATCCTTGGTTCCACTAACTAACGAGTAATTCTCTGGTCTAAGTAGAACAAATTCTTGCAATTTGGAAAATTGCTGGCAGTCCTCCAGACCTCTGGCACCTCCCCTGTTGTCAGAGATAAGTCCAAAATTGTGTCAGCAGTACAGCTTTTTTACTCGTTATCTCCTGCAATAGTCTAGGATACGACTCGTGTTGAGATGTGTATATTTTTCAATTTTAAATCCACCAAAACCACCTAAAACTCCGTGTTTTTCTCTGAATCTGCTCAGGAACATCACACGTAAAGTGGTAACGGTTTGCACTTAAATCTTCCTTGTCTGTAGGGAAGATATGTGTGAAGTATGCAATTCGCAGTCGTCCAATGTTATTGATTTTCACCCACAGAGTCGGCCTTGGTCCCTCATCGACCTTAATATTTCCCTCATTAGGTTTTTTTTACCTTTTTTATTCTTGTAAAGCATTTTTGTTTTTTCCTAATCTTATCTGCCAGGATGTTCTCAGATCGCAATTTTCTCTTCTAATTGTGTCCTTGAGCTTTTAACTCCCCACTTTCCACACCCCCCAACATGCTACCTTCAACTAAACACAAAGGAAAGGAGCTTC
>NW_025180634.1:1345-2390 GCF_004010195.1 Chiloscyllium plagiosum | reverse complement strand
GGTGTTTACACACTGCATGAATGCTTTAAAAATTAGAATGCTAATGATGACCGTATAGGTGTTTTTTTTAGCTCACACACATTGCTGTGATGAGAGAGAGAGAGAGTTTAATAGGCCATTCCTTCTCAGGAAGATTACATTGTCTCCTTCTCTGAGTTGAATCACACAATAATGTCATCCTCTCCCAAACTGGATCATGTGACGTCTCCTTGTATAATGTCCAAACTATGTCTCCATCACATTCCCTGTTCCATGTCGATGCATCATTGTTGCCATCTCGCACAGAGCCATACCCTCAGCAGAAAATGGTCTTGGTCAATTTGAAAATATGTTTACATGCCCCTGCGTCATTAAAAAATAAAATAGTTAATGTATTTAGAATACCTGTGTTTAAATGAATGCATTTTTAACAGAAATACAGAAATTGCTGGTAAGGCTCGGCAGGCCTGTCAGTACCCAGATGCCTTTTACATGCTGCAGTTGTACCAGCCTCCACCACTTCCTCTGGCAGTTCACTCCATACGCACACCACCCTCTGCGTGAAAAATGTTCCTCTCAGACCTCTTCAAAACCTTTCCCCTCTCACTTTCATCCAATGCTCTCTAGTTTCGAAAGCCCCTAACCTGGGGGAAAACCCTAACTACTGACCCTACCCATGACCATTCTGATTTTATAAACCTGTACTGCTGCAAGATGTGACTCAAATCAAGACGAATAGCTGTGTTTTCAGTCATTCCAGGCCGAAATTCTGAAATTCAATACTGACACTTCTTTCTCCATCAGGTCACAATTCTACAACCAGTTTAATCAGTTTGTTCAGATGTATCATGAGACACTTCCGTGGGATTTTCACCTAGACCTTTGTGCCCGGAGGTCGGGATACTAGCATCACTGGGCAATACCCAGAAAGCTGTAACATTATTCTCCTGTGTGTTTGCTCATCAGCCTGTTATGACATGCTGGGACATACCTCTGCAACAGGCAGGACTTGAATCCAGTCCTATTAGTCCAGAGCTAGGAACACTACCACACAAGTTCAGGAATT
>NW_025180634.1:0-836 GCF_004010195.1 Chiloscyllium plagiosum | reverse complement strand
TCAGGTATAATTCTTTAAAATTTGCATCTCATACAGTTAGTGTGGTTAAGAAGGTGTTTAACACACTTGTCTTCATTGGTCAGACCTTTGACTATTGGAATTGGGCGTTATGTTGAGGTTGAAAAGGACATTGGTGAGACCTCTTCTGGAATACTGTGTCCAGTCTGGTCATCCTGCCCGCTCATTCCATAGGCACACCACCCTCTGGGTGAAAAAACTGCCCCTCAGGTCATTTTCAGGTGTTCCCCTCTCAATTTAAACCTGTACCGTCTAGTTTTGATCTCCCCACCCATAGAAAATACCTTAATTATTCACTTTGATATTACTGACGTTGATATTATTAAGCTGGATAGGATTGAGAAGACATTAACCTGGATGTTGTTGGGAATGAAGGGAGTGAACTCTAAGGAGAGGCTGGATAGGCTGGGACTTTTTTCACTGGAGAGGATGAGATTAAGGGGCAACTTTATAGAGGTTTATAAAATAATGAGGGGTACAGGTAAGCTGAAGGGCTGATGTCTTTTCTCTACAATTGGGGATTCAAAACTGAGGGATATTTTAAGGTGTGAGGAAAAAGATTTACAGAAGTCATGAGAGGTAGTTATTTTAGTCAGAATCTGGCTTATGTGTGGAATGAACTCCCATAGCAAGTGGTGAAAGCAGGGACAGTTACAATGTTTGAAGGACATTTAGATCAGTACATGGATAAGACATCAGTTTGGATGGTGCTGTGAGTAGCTGCCCTCTCCCTCCCCTCTCTGAATGAATCTCTGTTGGTTTTCATCCTCTGCCAATGCCGGTGCAGTGGCGTGTGGAGGCCAGCAGAGGGTGGCATT
>NW_025180633.1:0-2390 GCF_004010195.1 Chiloscyllium plagiosum | reverse complement strand
ATGTTTACATTTAATTAAAGTTGTATTTGGTGAAATTTGACAGGCAAGTGAATTTAGGAAAATGGTATACAGACAGAAGAGTGCTGCTGAGACGAAAATCACATCACCCATGATCTTTGTGCGTTTTAGAACGGTGACAAAGTGTCTAATGGTCCACTCCTGCTGCTCAGCCCTATGTTCCTATGTTCCATTCAACCCCTCACCATTCCTGCAAGGAGCAAATCGAGGCTACTTCCTCCAAATACCTGGTCTACAGTAACACAGGATATCATTCATTCCCTCCAGACTATCACACACGGTTTAGTGTGGGTTGGAAAATGTAATTGGGAAATAGAGGCTGGGTACGAAAGGCGCCTCTGGTCTCTTTACAGAGTGTCTCCTTTCTGCAACTCGTGCTTTATTTGTTGGTCATATTATAGACCCAGGTTCCCTGTGAATACAGCCCCCATAACTCACCCAGAGATGACTCACAAAATACTTTACTCTCTCTAATTGCAACACTCAATAACAGAACGTTCAGGAAAATTTCAACCATTAACTTTATAATTACAGAATATGAGGACATAAAGAACAAGATCGGTAATTCGAACGATCAAGCCATTGTATACAATTATTGCTGATCTACTGTTGACTTTAACTCCTCTTTAATGCCCATTCATCACACCCCTTGGCTCTCTGACAGGTCAAAAGTCCATCTACATCCTCCTTAGATGCTTTCAGTAATGTAGCTCCAATAACTCTCTAGCCAAGATAATTTCTGACAGTGATTACCCTCTGTGAGAGGAAAACACTTCCGACACATACACCGTCACCTATTGATGTGAAAAAGAGGTGAACACAGGGGCTCAGAAAAGAGTGAATGCAGTATTTGACTGAGGATGGCATCGGGACCGCCTACTTACTTGAGCTGAATGGGAATCAGGTGTCACCTCCCACTTGTCTGGGTCTTTCAGAGCACAAAGAAAGATGCTTGTGGTCAGTGGCCAACAGTCCTCTCAGTTCCAGGACATCTCTGCAGGAGATCCTCAGGTTAACCTCCTCAGCACAAGCATCTTCAGCTGCTCCATCAATGTATTTCCCCATCATAAGATCTGAAGTGGGGATGATGACTGAAGATCACACAATGCTCAGAACATTATCTTGGCTCCACTATTTGTAGAACGTGTGCTACTTTAACACGACTTGCTGGCAGTGAGGAGGAAAGCCAAATGTTTTGTGTCAAGTCTCAAGGAGGCATCTCCCATCTTCGAGAAGACACACTCATGTTCTCCATGGAGGTCAGATGTTGCTGGGAAGAGTTAACTCTTTTATAATGAAGGTTTTGTGGCTGCTGTCGGGATTATGGATAACATGACGTTCATTGCAGGATCACACACCAATTGAACTGTATTAATATTTGGAGAGTTTATTCAAAAGCCTGAACCTCTCTCTCTCTCTCTCTCTCTCTCTCTCTGTCTCAAGCAAAATAGGGAGTGCGTGCGGTTGGGTGGAACGTTCGCGGAGGCTCTTAAACTATCGAGAATCATGTAACCCGAGTGACATGAATGCCATGGAATTCATCTCTGTATCAGTGCCTGCTTAGAACATGATGAGTGATTGCCCATCTCCCTTAAGGTTGAAAGCAATCACCTCTTATTCTCTCACTGAGCTTCACTCACTGCTCATGGTGCCATTATCTCAGGGATTAGTCCAGTGAAACTTCAGGGAAAGTCTATCCACAGTATCCTAAATACTGCCTCAAAAACACTGTCAGGGATGATCGCAATAATCCTTTTCTCTCATTTAGACATCGCCGTTTGTTTCCTGTGCCACAAAAGCCATTTCTTCTCTGTGCACTACGTTTGACATGGAATTCATAAGTCCCTTACATCCGTACGTCAGCATCAATAAAGCTAGCACCAGCGATGTTTATGGATATATGCAACACTCTCGGGGAGAACTTAAATGAGATTGAATACACCCAAAATAGGGGATGATCACTCACCTGAATAAAAATGAGCTGTAAGAATATGGGAAAGAGGCAGAGGAAGGGAGCTATCTTTACTTTTCAGCTTCTCTCACAGAACGTATGCAGCCCTGGTGAGGCCAGCATGTTATGCTGATCTTGAACTGAGTGGCTGGTTCAACTGTTCCACAGGACAGTAAAGAGTAAAACACATTGCTGTGGGTTTGTAGTGGTACAACGCAGGAGCAATTCTCCTGCTTAATTAAAACCAGCAACAGAGAAATGATTTATCCCATGCAGTAATATCATTAAAATTAAAAATTAACAACTTTATTTCTTAAAGTATAAAAGAGAATAATAAACGAACGACTGTTTACAACTTCTTCCTCTAACCTACTTTTTACCTTCCCCATCCACAATATTTGTCCGATAAGATGGCGAATGA
>NW_025180632.1:0-2390 GCF_004010195.1 Chiloscyllium plagiosum | reverse complement strand
TGGGATTTTACATATCAATACATACAAACTGTTGTAATGCAGCACATCAAACATATACATTGAAATTAACTTCAACAAACCTCAATTAAACTAGCAATGAAACTTGAATAAAAATTAAAAGAGCAAGAAAGGGAATTGAGTCCCAAAGGACAATTTTAACAGTCTCTGGATTTCATCTGGATAATTGCTACAAAATAAAAGAATATCAAATTGTAATGAAATATTGTGTACTGCATAATTTCTTTTTTCAATTTAATTGTTTAAGTATTTATTACATTATGTATGGAATTTCATGGATATTTATGAATGATAGAATTCCCAAAATTAGGGAAGTATACAGTTAGGTATTGAATACATACTTAAAAGAAAAAAATGTCAGGGCTATTGGGAACTAACCAGGAATGGGACTAATTAGACAACACTTTCAAAGAGCCAACATACCCACAATACGCCGAAAACCTTCCTCCATGTGATTTTGTGAATTTGTGTTGAAATAAATAGTATTTATTATTATTTATAACTGTCCCATTAAGTTTTTCATATGCCAGCATATTTCATTTTAAGGATTTGAGAGATTTTTTGGTACAAGCAATGCTCTGTTTCAGTTTTGAATGATCACAATTATCCAACTGATAATTAGTGAAATGAAACTGGGTCAAGGTATATTAAGTTTTGTAAATACCATGTAACCCTTTATCTTGCAGTAAGGATATTGTATACAAACACAAGTGGGCATCAGCAGTTAGGTTACAGTAGAGAAAACTCGTAAAAAGGCAACAGGCTCTTTGTCTGAACGTACACAGGGGAGTGATGGCAGATGGTGGAATTTGAATTCAATTAATATCTGGAATTAAGAATCTAATGTCTACTATAAATCCATTGCCAATTGTGAGAAAACCCATCTGGTTCACTAATGTCCTTAGGAAACAAAGTCTGCCATCCTTACCTGGTCTGGCCTACATGTGACACTACACCTACAACAATGTGGTTGACCCTCTACTGCTCTCTGGGCAATAAATGCTGCCTAGCCAATAATGCCCAGATCCCATGAATGAATAAAAGAAATACAGCGTTTCTAACAAGTTAAGTTTATTGATGGTACAATTAGTAATAAAGAAGTATGATCTGGTAGCCATTATAGTGAAGTAGTAACAAGGTAACCAAGTTTGGGAAGTAAATAAGCAGAGATACTCCATATTTTGTAAGAATAGACAGGAAGGAAATGGAAGTTAATAAAGAGTGAGGTCAGTACAGTTGTAAGAAATTGTCTTCGACCAGAAAATCAAAATTTAGAATCAGTTTGGGTAGAACAAAGACATAACAAGAGAAATATGTTTGGTGGAAATAGATACATTGTGGAACAGAGTATAATTCAAATATTAAAGGAATCTTGCACTACAATTGCAATGGATGGTTTATTTTTAATCTTCATATAAATTGAACAAACCAAATTGGCAAAGATGATCATGAGGGGTAAGTTCATAGAACATATTTGAGATGAAGAATATATTTCTTTGGTTAATGTTTGTGAAATTTACCAGAGTACAAACATCTTTAGACTTGACAATGTATAATGAAGTGGGATTAATTAATGATCAGATGGTAAAGGAACCTCTGGGAAGAGTGATCATAAATTGGTGTTGGAATTTCAAATTTAGTTTGTAGATGACAAGCGAAAGGCTGAAACTAGTGTCCTAATCTTAAATAAAGATCATTTCAGCGGCGTTCAGGTAGAGTTGGCTAAAATGGACTGTGAAAAATATATTAAAAAACATGACAGTCGATAAAATCTGGCAGACGTTTAAGGAGGTGTTTCAATAAAAAAAGAATTCTCAACCATGATTTATTCCATTAAGAAAGAACAACTCAAATGGCTTACATTCTATAGGCTTAAAAAAAGTGACTGCAGAGATAAAATATGTATTGCTAAGAATCCTCCAAAATTCCCTAGATTCTGGAAAGTAGAAAATCAGAAATTTATTGTCCCTATTCAGAGAGGAGGGAGATAGAAAGCCAGAAATTATCCACTACTTGGCCTAATACCTGTCGTTTGATAATGCTGAAATCCATTAATAAGGAAGTACTAGTAAATATTTAGAAAATCATAATAATCAAACTAATCACTATGATTTTATAAAAGGAATACTGCACTTGAAAAAAATTATTATTCTTTGAAAATATAATGAGCATAATTGATAAAGGGGATCTATTAAGATGTGGTATATTTGGATTTCCAAAATATATTCCAGTAAGGTGTTACATAAAAGGTTAGTGCTCAAGTTAAAAGCTCAAGGTGTATTATATTAGCATGGAGAGAGAATAATCATTTGAAACAAAAGGATAATTTTCAGATTGGTGCAGTATGACCATTTAGGTTCCAAAGAGAACAA
>NW_025180631.1:0-2390 GCF_004010195.1 Chiloscyllium plagiosum | reverse complement strand
TGTTAACTGCTGCGCAGTCGCAGCAAAGAAAGCAATGCCCACTTTGCAATAGACTTTCCGTCAGATTGCTGCGTGAAGACGATTTCTGAACACCAAGAAGGCTGCACAACAATGTGAATTTACCTGGGCGAAGAGTCCTCTGTGTCCATTTCTTTCTGTCCTGCCAGCACAGCATCTTTCTATCTCTCCGATAACAGACCCTTGCAGAAAGTTCACAATCAAAGTTGTTCATGTTCCCCGCATTAATGTAACCGACACCTCTCACCCCAAGGGTTTCAGAGAAAGAGAGGGATGAGACAAATATCAGCGCCCCTGGGACAGAATGACAAGCAGATGTTCTGGGAGCGCTTTGCTGCTTGCAATTCTTGCAGCAATGTGGAATGTAATTCACACTGAGCAAGTTTCATCTGGCTCAGAGTCTCCGATGTACATTGCTGTGTTTGCCGCCAGCTCAGAGAGAGAACAATAGGAAGGACGTAGGAGTGAATAACGATCCGCGTGGGAGGGCGAATAACTGTTAATGGAGACTGTTAGCGGCTAACAATACGTAGTGTGTCATAGCAGACGAGGTGATAACAAGGAGTCGTTTGTGTGGTAGGGGTCAAGGACATGGGGGAGTTCAGGCCCTAAAGTTATGGAACTCGATATTGAAGACCGGAGGGCTGTAAGGTCTCCAAGTGGAAAATGAGGTGTTGTTCTTTCATCTGGAGCGGGAACACTGCTGCAAGCCTGAGAGAGAGATGTTGGCCAGGGCACAGGGTGATGTGTTAAAGTGGCAGGCAACCGCAAGGTCAGGGCCTTTTTTCTGCGGGCAGAACCGGGATGTTCTGCGAAGCAGTCACCCAGTTTATGCTTCATGCTACATTGGGGAAACGACACTGTGAGCAGCGAATGGAGTGGACTAGGTTGTGGCAAAAGTGCTGCTTCACCTGGCAGGTATGTTTGAGCCCTTGGATATTCAGGAGGGAGCAGGTAAATGGGCAGGTGTTACACATTCGGCGGTTGCAGGGGAAAGTGCCTTGGCACTATGGGATGTGGGTGTGGGGTGTTGCGAGTGAAGGAAGAGTGGGACCGAGGTGGAACCCCTGGCACAACGGGTGCGTGTTGGGACCATAACCCAGCTGAGAAAGCATTCTCTCCTATTCACTCAATGTCGTCTTTAGCAGCTTTCCGGTATAACAGCGCTCTGTTCTGCACCTCGCCTTCTCATCTGCTGCCGAAAAAAGCTTGGACTTAAATATTTCCCAGTGATATACTGGTCCAATGTGCACAGTCGCGTTGATACACTATTGGAGGTTTGCGTGGTCTTCTCCTGTTCTCTGTATCCTATGTTGAGGAGGGCAATGCTTGTCACTGGCCACTCGGGTGTCAGAGAAAGGTTTCGAAACAAAATGGTTGAATTATCTGCCAGTGGAGAGAGCCCGGTTCCTGGGGATGAGGCAAACAGCAGCAGGGAGACTGAATGAGAAGCAGCTGTTCGGGAAACTCTTTGCCGCTTGCAATTCTCAGAGCAATCTCAAATGTATTTTATACTGAGCAAGTCTCAGGTCGCGCAAGCGGTGTGGGGGGTTGGTAGCGGGGCGGCTCTCTGGCTCGTTGGTTTAGGCGTATGATTCTCGCTGAGGATCCTTTATAGTGCCGAATTGCGAGAGATCCCGGGTTCAAATCCCGGACGAGCCCGCGTTTTTTAACTTGACTTGTGCAAAACTGCCTGATTAATTTTCTCATAAAACATCTTCGTGAAACGAGATTGGGCTGTCTGGAGTACGAATGAGGCGGACAACAGGGAGGTGAAATGGTTGGAGATAGTGTTCAACAGGTTGACGTGAGTGGTGCTGTGTTTGAGGAATGTCAGCAATCAAGGGAGATTGGAAAATTGGGACAGCTCTCCTCGGAGAACCAACTTTTCCAAGTCATGAGGGACCTAGAAACAGGAAATAATGTTGTGAAAATGTTCCCACACCTGAAAGGATCCACAACGATTCGGCAAGTGGAAAATGAGTTGTTGTTCTTTCATCTGGAGCTCGAACACTGCTCCAAGCCTGAGACAGAGATGTTGGCCAGTGAACAGGGTGATGTGTTAAAGTGGCAGGCAACCGCAAGGTCAGGGCCTTTTTAGTGAAACTGACACCTCTCAGCCAAGGGATTCAGAGAGATGGAGACAGCAGAAGAGCAAAAGTGCTAGATCACTTTTCCACAAAAACATCTTCTTTAAACGAGATCGGACTGCCAGAAGAAGGGGATGGGGCTGAGCTACCATTGCAGCGAACACAGCGAAGGGAAACACTTGTTCAAAGTTAGAACAAGTATTGCAGATTGTTCGCCCGCACAATCCGGGTCTGAATGAATCCTCCAGTTGCGTTTTTGCTCAAATCTGAGAGTGAAATTTC
>NW_025180630.1:0-2390 GCF_004010195.1 Chiloscyllium plagiosum | reverse complement strand
GCTGTGGAGAAGGTAGCACTGACAGGGAATACCTCCGGACACAGAAATGGGTTCAAGTGTGTATACTACAATGCAAGGAGTATCAGAAATAAGGTGAGTGAACTTAAGGCGTGGATCGGTACCTGGGACTACGATGTTGTGGCCATCACGGAAACGTGGATAGAAGAGGGACAGGAATGGCTTTTGGAGGTTACTGGTTACAGATGTTGTAGTAAGATTATGGAGGGTGGTTAAAAAGGAGGGGGGTGGCGTTGCTAATTAGAAATGGTATAACGGCTGCAGAAATACAGTTCGGGGGAACTGCCTTTGGAGGTAGTGTGGGCTGAAGTCAGAAATAGGAAAGGTGCAGTCACCTTATTGGGTGTTTACTATAGGCCCCTCAATAGCAGCAGAGATGTGGAGAAACAGATTGCGAAACAGATTTTGGAAAGGTGCAGAAGCCACAGGATAGTAGTCATGGGTGATTTCAACTTCCCAAACATTGATTGGAAGCTTTTTAGATCAAGGTGATTGGATGGGGCGGTGTTTGTGCAGTGTGTACAGGAAGCTTTTCTAACTCAGTATGTAGATTGCCCGACCAGCGGGGAGGGCATATTGGATTTGGTACTTGGGAACGAACCGGGACAAGTGATGGGCTTGTTCGTGGGGGAACATTTTGGTGATGGTGACCACAATTCTGTGACTTTCACCTTGGTATGGAGAGAGGTAGGTTTTACAATTGGGGCAAGGGTAAATACGATGCTGTAAGACAGGATCTGAGGAGAATAAGTTGGGAGCATCGGCTGTCAAGGAAGATGTCGTGGAAATGTGGAACTTTTTCAAGGAACAGATACGTCGTGTCCTTGATATGTATGTACCTGTCAGGCAGGAAAGTAATGGTCGTGTGAGGGAACCTTGGATGACGAGGGAGGTTGAATGTCTTGTAAAGAGGAAGAAGGGGGCTTACATAAGGTTGAGGAAACAAGGTTCAGACAGAGCATTTGAGGGATACAGGTTTGCCAGAAGGGAGCTGAAGAAAGGGATTAGGAGAGCTAAGAGAGGGCATGAAAAATCTTTGGCGGATAGGATCAAGGATAACCCCAAGGCATTTTATGCGTATGTGAGAAACATGAGAATGACGAGAACGAGGGTAGGTCCGATCAAGGACAGTAGTGGGAGACTGTGTATTGAGTCGGAAGAGATAGGAGAGGTCTTGAATGAGTACTTTTCTTCAGTATTTACAAACGAGAGGGACCGTATTGTTGAAGAGGAGAGTGTGAAACGGACTGGTAAGCTAGAGGAGATACTTGTTAGGAAGGAAGTTGTGTTGGAAATTTTGAATAACTTGAGGATAGACAAGTCCCTGTGGTCTGACGGGATATATCCTCGGTTTATGTGGGAAGCAAGGGAGGAAATTGCAGAGCCTTTGGCAATGATCTTTTCGTCTTCACTGTCAACAGGGGTGGTACCAGGGGACTGGAGAGTGGCGAATGTTGTGCCCCTGTTCAAAAAAGGGATTAGGGATAACCCCGGGAATTACAGGCCAGTTAGTCTTACTTCGGTGGTAGGCAAAGTAATGGAAAGGGTACTGAGGGCTAGGATTTATGAGTATCTGGAAAGACACTGCTTGATAAGGGACAGCCAGCACGGATTTGTGAAGGCTAGGTCTTGCCTTTGCTGTTTGTAATTTTTATTAATGACTTGGATGTGGGAGTCGAAGGGTGGGTCAGTAAATTTGCAGATGATACGAAGATTGGTGGAGTTGTGGATAGTGAGGAGGGCTGTTGTCGGCTGCAAAGGGACTTAGATATGATGCAGAGCTGGGCTGAGGAGTGGCAGATGGAGTTCAACCCTGTCAAGTGTGAGGTTTTCCATTTTGGAAGGACAAATAAGAATGCAGAATATAGGGTTAACGGTGGGGTTCTTAGTAAGGTGGAGGAGCAGAGGGATCTTGGGGTCTATGTTCATAGATACACACCCCCTCAAACACACTCCCCAAACACCCCTCTCCTCAAACACACTCCCCCTCTGACACTCAGGTGGATAGTGTTTGTAAGAAAGCCTATGGTGTATTAGCGTTCATTATCAGAGGCATTGAATTCAAGAGTCTTGAAGTGATGTTACAGCAGTACAGGACTTTGGTTAGGCCACATTTGGAGTACTGTGTGCAGTTCTGGTCGCCTCACTTTAAGAAAGATGTGGAAGCTTTGGAGAGGGTGCAGAGAAGATTTACCAGGATGTTGCCTGGAATGGAGAATAGGTCGTACGAGGATAGGTTGAGCGTGCTCGGCCTTTTCTCATTGGAACGGAGAAGGATGAGGGGTGACATGGTAGAGGTTTATAAGATGATCAGGGGAATAGATTGAGTAGACAATCAAAAACTTTTTCCCAGGGTACAACAGAATGTTACA
>NW_025180629.1:0-2390 GCF_004010195.1 Chiloscyllium plagiosum | reverse complement strand
CTAAATCTTTGATTCCAAGTTCATTTCCAGATTATTCCATCAAGTGTACATCTCCACATCAATGCATTCCTTCACTTTAGAAAGACTCCACAATTTGGAATCAAAAACTGCATGATGGGGGTGACCAGATCTGTTCACCTCTTTCTTATAGGCTTTGGGTGAGGTCCATGAGGTTCTGGTTTCTCCCCAGATGGTGGAACTAGCTAATGATATAATCTCAATTTGTCTGGTTATAGCTCCCAATGGAACTCTAACATGACCAGGATATTCTAAATGCTACTGTTTTCTTTTTACCTCTGAGCCCAGCCTGAGGAGCCCATTGGGGTTCAGACCAGCACAGGGGCCTGTGATCTTCACCCCTTGCCTTGTTCCAGCCCTTAGCAGTGGGGTACAGAGTGGCTCATTTCTCTGTAGTCTGAATCAAACATGCAGCACCTGCTGAGCACCTTGATGAAATACCCATTCGAGCACAACTAGGAGTCAATCCACTGCAGGGGGAGTTCTTCCCAGCAGTAGCAATGTTCTCCCACTCTCTCCCTCACTTTCATGTATCTCCCTATCTGAAGACTCACTCCTAACACTGCTCCAGCACTTTCAATAAACCTCAAGCCTGCCCACCCAGAGCTGGGATAATTCACTGCAGACACACATTCCTGGGAGTCAGCTGAAGAAATTCTCCTGAGCTGCATTGAATTAATACACATTCTCTCATCGTCACCTTCAACTGAAATGAGCAGGATGACAGTGATCTGGGAATAACACAGCAATGCTTGAGGTTAGATGCTGCCATCTGATTTAGTCTTGCTGCTAAAGTCAGCAGTTTGCAGTCCAAGCTGATCCTAGCTTCCTCCCAGCTTCCCATGTGCTGAAGGATTCTCCTGATGCAGTTTGATTTGACCCAGTGATGTTGCAGGAGCAGTGATTTCTCTCCAAGTTGGGGAGTGCTGTCATTCTGAAAGAAAACCTGGAGATGCTGACTCTCCTGTACAGCCGCTCCGTCATCTTTGGGGGTTACAGGGATCGTGGGTGGGAGAGGGGGCTCTCCTGGTGATTGTTTGAGTGAATTTTGTAGTGAGCATACACTGCAGCCTTCAGGGAGGGTTTAGGTCCTTAACATATTTATTCCACAATGTAACACCTTGTTTACAATAAAATCAAGTCATGCCGACATACTCTCTACAGTGCAGGCTGAGGCCATTCAGCCCATTGAGTCTGCACCAATTATCTGAACAGCATCTTGTTCAGACGCACCCAATCCTCTTAACCCTGCATTTCCCATGGCCGATTCACCGATCCTGCACATCTTTGGACTGTGGGAGGAAACTGGAGCACTCATAGGAAACCCACACAGGCACAAGGAGAGCATGCACACTCTCCACACATACACTCACCCGAGGCTGGAATCAAACCCAGGTCCCTGGTGCTGCGAGGCAGAAGTGCTAACCACTGAGCCACCACACCATCCTAAAGAAACATGCTGTTGCACACCAGTAGAGTCATACATCACAGAAGCAGACCCTTTGGCCCAACCTGTCCATGCCGACCAGATTTCCAAAACTGTACCAGTTGCCCTTGCCTGCATTTGGCCCATGTCCCTCTAAAACCTTCCCATTCATGTATCCGTCCAAATGTCTTTTAAATGTTAGAATTGTACCCGCCTCCACCACTTCCTCTGGCAGCTCGTTCCATGTCCACAGCACCCTCTCTCTGAAAAGGTTGCCCCTCAAGTCCCTATTTTAATCTTTCCCCTCTCACCTTTAGCCTATGCCCCTCTAATGTTGCACTCCCACACCCCATCACAGGGTGGTTTTTATTGGTCAATCTTCAGTGTGCCAATCAGAAGGCTGCATTTCATGCCCAGCCGCAGTTACCCTTCAGGAGGTGGTGATGAGCTGGTTATTACAGCCCACTTGGTGTGGGAGAGATCAGAATGCTGCTCCTGCTGCTACTGAGGGGGGCTTCCTGGACTTGGATTCAGAAACAGTGATATTGTTCCAACTCAGGATGGCGAGAGATTACCCTGGGGCTTCTTCAGTGTTCTTGTGGCTGCATTCAGCCAGAAAATTGGAAAGTATTCCACCACTTTTGATAACTTTGGTCTTGTAGATGGTGGACAGTGTTTGGAAAGTCAGGAGATGAGAAATTCACAACAGAATTCCCCGCTTCTGACTTGCTCTCATCTCCATGAATATTTATCAGGGTTGACTCTGACCATGGTTCCATGTATAATGTTCAAACTTGTAACTCAATCTGACAAGTAATGGCTAGACTGTAACCTGGTATTTGAATCAGATACTGGGTCAAAGTAACTTGCTTCCAGCAATCCATCCCTCAAGGCTGTGATCACTCCCTAACATTGAGTGGGGACCTTCAATCCCCAAACTCTCACA
>NW_025180628.1:1795-2390 GCF_004010195.1 Chiloscyllium plagiosum | reverse complement strand
GGACAATGAGCAAATTTACTGAAGAGATACAGATTTTGAATTTGTAATGAGTTGAAGGGTGAGAGAGAGCGGGCAGAAAAATCCAGCTGAGACCGAGGTGAGCTCAATCATCACCGTATTAAATGGTGGAGCTGCTTCGAAGGGCTACATTGCCACTCCTGTGCCCAGGGCTTATCTTCTTATGGTAATAACTGGAAAGCTGAATCCAACACTCACCACCTTCACCAAATGAGATTTTTGGAAAAAACAGGATAGTCAGGTGGATTAGCGTTCCAAACTTAGATAGTGAGGAAGTATGTGGGAGATAATGATTTTGCAATTTTAAACTGAGGTGAGTTAAAAATCACTCAACAACAGGTTATATTCCAACAGGTTTAATTGGATCAGGATGAAGGAGCGATACTATGAAAGCGAGTGTGCTTCCAATTAAACCTGTTGGACTATACCTGGCGTTGTTTGATTTTTAACATTTTGTACACCCCAGTCCAACACCGGCATCTCCAAATCATGAAAACTGAGGGGAGAGTGATGTATGGTTTTAGACTGTGTAGTACATTCACACCATCCAGAATACTCTGTTGTGAATATCTATCCT
>NW_025180628.1:0-1718 GCF_004010195.1 Chiloscyllium plagiosum | reverse complement strand
TGGGTTGCGCTTCGGCGGGTTGGTGTGGACTTGTTGGGCCAAAGGGCCTGTTTCCACACTGTAAGTAATCAAATCTAATCTAAAAAAAAAGGGAGTTTATCAAATTGAAATTGAAAGCATACAAATTGGCAAAGACCAAGGAGAAACTAGGAGATTAGAAAAACTTTAAAGATCCACAGAAAGCTAGATGGGATTGAGTAGCTATCCCCAGGGCCAGAATAGCAGTTTACCCTGCTGGAGGGGAACCTATTATGTGGGGAACATATGGCCTCTGTAATTGTTGAAGCACTTAACTGTTACCATAGAGATAATCCTGATCAAGTTAAAAATCACAGCACACTGCAAAAACTTATAGTCCAACAGGTTTATTTGGAAGTACAACTTGGTGATGTGTGGTTTTTAAACTTTGCCCGCCTCGCTCCAACACCAGTTCTTCCACATCAGAATCCTGACAGACAGCCTCACTGAAACTGAAGTGCCTGTCAGATACGTGACTGAGCCGCAGGGGTGTGGGGGAGGGATATGTGATTTAACCACAAAGTGTTGAGCTGAACGCGACTTTTTAACTGCCGCTGCCTTGGAGATAATATTGAGCGACAGCCTCCATTCAAAACCACAAACCACAAAGGTATAAGAATGGGAGTGGCACATCGGACAGGCGGGGAGTTACCTGATGCTGCCTGGAGGTGTTCTGCATGTACACTATCCAGGTAACTGCCATGTTTCATCAATAAAGACTCAAAGAAGACTTCTCAGAGTTCTGTGCCGAGTTATTCCTATCCAGCAGAGTTCAGGAATATGAGTACACAGCAGTCAGTCTTCACAGTGGAGGATACGAAGAACATGCCAGTAATTGATAAGGAGACTGAGGAAGGTGAGGACCAAAAAACAACCATCATCACAAAAGCGTTAAAGCTGGGAAAGCTAATGGAGTAAAGGTAGACAAGTCTCCTTGCTCAGATGAAATCCATCCTAGGGTGCTACCAGAGACCGCAGGAGAAATAGTAAATATACTTGGAGTCAGAGTATCCTATAGCAGAGGCTGGCCCTTTGGCCCAAACTGGCTCATGCCGTCCAAAATGTCCATCCACGCGAACCCGAATTCTCTGCACTTGGCCCATCTGCTTCTGACCCTTTGCTATCCATGTGTTTGTCCAAATGTATTTTACATTTTGTTAATGTGCCCACCTCAACCACTTCCACTGGCAGCTCAGTCCATATACATACCACCTCTGTGTAAAACTGTTGCCCCTCAGGTTCCCTTTCATTCTTTCTCCTCTAACCTTAAACTGATGCCCTCCAGTCCTTGATTCCCTGGGCAAAAGACTGAGTGCGTTCACCTTACCCATGCCTCTCATGGTCTTATACACTTCTAGAAAAGAGCCCCCCCCCTCCGTTTCCTCTGCTCTAAACAAAACAAATCCTTGCTTGTCCAACCCTGCTCTAAACAAAACAAATCCTTGCTTGTCCAACCTCTTCCTATAACTCAGAGCCCTGGCAAAATCTTTGTAAATTTCTTCTGCACTTTTTACAGTTTAATAACTGAAACCTACATTACATTCATCACATTTCCAATATTTCCCCACGGCGCTGGAACCGATGTGACAACGCCAATGGATTACAATCCATGATCGATAATTAACTCCCTTACAACAACCCTGTTTTCATCATTTGTTCCATGGTACAGGTATCCTGGTCTCTTTCTGGTTGCATGGTTA
>NW_025180627.1:0-2390 GCF_004010195.1 Chiloscyllium plagiosum | reverse complement strand
GTACTCATGATTGGGAAACAGTGTGATGATACAAATGATTGGGAAACAGTGTGGACGTACTCATGATTGGGAAACAGTGTGATGATACACACGATTGGGAAACAGTGTTGATGTACACATGATTGGGAAACTGTGTGATGTTACACATGATTGCGAAGCAGTGTCGATGTACACATGATTGGGAAACAGTGTGGATATACAAATGATTGGGAAACAGTGTGGATGTTCACATGAATTGGGAAACAGTGTGGATGTACACATGATTGGGACACAGTGTGGATATACAAATGATTGGGAAGCAGTGTTGATGTACACATGATTGGGAAACAGTGTGGATGCACACATGATTGGGAAACAGTGTGAATATGCACATGATTGGGAAACAGTGAGGATATACAAATGTTTGGGAAACAGTGTGGATGTACACATGATTGGGAAACAGTGTCGTTGCACACATGACTGGGAAACAATGCGTATGTACAAATGATTGGGAAACAGTGTGGATATACACATGAATGTGAGACAGTGAGGATGCTCTCATGACTGGGAAACAGTGTGGATATACACAGGATTGGGAAACAGTGTGGATATACACAGGATTGGGAAACAGTGCGGATATACACATGAGTGGGAAACAGTGTGGATGTACACATGATTGGATAACAGTGTGGATATACCATAATTGGGAAATAGTGTGGATATACACAGGATTGGGAAACAGTGTGGATGTACACATGATTGGGAAACAGTGTGGATATACCATAATTGGGAAATAGTGTGGATATACACAGGTATGGGAAACAGTGTGGATATACACAGGATTGGGAAACAGTGTGGATATACACATGAGTGGGAAACAGTGTGGATGAACACATGAATTGGGAAAGAGTGTGGATATACACATGATTGGGAAACAGTGTGGATATATAAATGAGTGGGAAACAGTGTGGATATACACATGATTGGGAAGCAGTGTGGATATACAAATGATTGGCAAACAGTGTGGATATACACATGAGTGGGAAAAAGTGTGGACGTTCACATGAATTGGGAAACAGTGTGGATGCGCACATGATTGGGAAACAGTGTGGATATACAAATGATTGGGAAGCAGAGTTGATGTACACATGATTGGGAAACAGTGTGGATGTACTCATGATTGGGAAACAGTGTGGATATACACATGATTGGGAAACAGTGTGGATGGACACATGATTGGGAAACAGTGTAGATATACACAAGATTGGGAAACAGTGTGGATGCACACATAAGTGGGAAACAGTGTGGATATACACATGATTGGGAAACATTCTGGATGTACACATGATTGGGAAACAGTGTGGATATACAAATGATTGGGAAACAGTGTGGATATACACATGATTGGGAAACAGTGTGGATGTACACATGATTGGGAAACAGTGAGGATGCACACATGATTGGGAAACATTCTGGATGTACACATGATTGGGAAACAGTGTGGATATACAAATGATTGGGAAGCAGAGTTGATGTACACATGATTGGGAAACAGTGTGGATATACACATAATCGGGAAATAGTGTGGATGCACACATGATTGGGAAATGGTGTGGATGTCTACATGATTGGGAAACAGTGTTGATGTACACATGACTGGGAAACAATGCGTATGTACAAATGATTGGGAAACAGTGTGGATATACATACACATGATTGGGAAACAGTATGGATGCACACATGGTTGGAAAACAATGTGAATATACACATGATTGCGAAACATTGTGGATATACACATGATTGGGAAAATGTGTGGATGTACAATTGATTGGGAAGCAGTGTGGATATACACATGATTGGGAAACAGTGTGGATGTTCACATGAATTGGGAAACAGTGTGGATGCACACAAGATTGGGAAACAGTGTGGATATACATATGATTGGGAAACATTGTGGATATACACATGATTGTGAGACAGTGAGGATGCTCTCATGACTGGGAAACAGTGTGGATGTACACATGATTGGATAACAGTGTGGATGTACACATAAGTGGTAAACACTGTAGATGTACACATGATTGGGAAACAGTGTGGATATACAAATGAGTGGGAAACAGTGAAGATATACACATGATTTGGGAGCAGTGTGGATACACACATGATTTGGAAATAGTGTGGATGTACACATGAATTGGGAAACATTGTGGATATACACATGATTGGGAAACAGTGTGGATGTACACATGATTGGGAAACAGTGAGGATATACAAATGATTCGGAAACATTGTGGATATACACATGATTGGGAAACAGTGTGGATGTACACATGAATTGGGAAACAGTGTGGATGTGCACATACGTGGTAAACAGTGTCGATGTACACATGATTGGGAAAGAGTGTGGATAT
>NW_025180626.1:491-2390 GCF_004010195.1 Chiloscyllium plagiosum | reverse complement strand
ATATTGTGTACCGTTCTGGTCACCGCATTATAAAAGGATGTTGAAGCTTTGGAAAAGGTGCAGAGGAGATTTACTCGGATGTTGCCTGGTAAGGAGGAAAGTCTTACGAGGAAAGGCTGAGGGACTTGTGGGTGTTTTCGTTAGAGAGAAGAAGGTTGAGAAGTGACTTAATAGAAACATATAACATAATCAGAGGGTTAGATAGGGTGGACAGGGAGATCCTTCTTCCAAGAATGGTGACGACCAGCACGAGGGGGCATTGCTTCAAATTGAAGGGTGATAGATATAGGACAGATGTCAGACGTAGTTTCTTTATTCAGAGGGTAGAAACGGTATGGAATGCTTTGCCTGCAATGGTGGTTGATTCTCAACTTTAAGTACATTTAAGTCGTCATTGGACAAGCATATGGACGAACATGGAATAGTGTAGGTAAGATGGGCTTCAGATTGGTATGACAGGTCGGCGCAACATCGAGTGCCGAAGGGTCTGTACTGCGCTGTAATGTTCTATGTTCTATGGTCTAACTCCCCCTGCTTCTATTCAAGGGCGTACTTGCGTTCTGTTCACTGCTTCATTGTGCATTACCTGAATGGCAATTTTACAAACGCATATTTTCCCAAACGTGCACTGCGGCCTTCGCAGCTTTGTCTTTCCACAAGGGCTCACACATGGTGGAAGGGAAGGGGTTGCAGGTTATTCACACAATGATGTAATCCTGAGGTCTTCCAAAACCTCTCCTATATGTGGGAATACTCTCAACAAGGGTTACTCACCGTTCACCGGGCAGCTAAATTTCAAAGTTTTCATCATTGTCTACAAATCTCTTGACTGTCTTCCCTCTATCTATCACTGTCATGTCTTCCAGGCCACTCAAGAGCAAATAGAGATTGCCAATAGTATACCAACCCAGCCAGCGGACACAGCACCCAAAATTATGTTTTAAAATGCTCTCTCAGATATCTGCATTCCCTCGAATTCCAAACTCCGGAGTATGTTCGATTTGAACTGTTTCACGTTTGGTGCCTAAACGACAGCTGCCAAGGTAAGAAATTATGAAATCTTGAAGTGACGTAAATCACACCAGGCTATAGGAAAGGAATTACTCACCAAGTAATTAAGAGAAAAAAAACTGTTATACATGCTAAAATCAGGGCAATTTATTGATATCAATACTACATCGTGTCTATTATATAAAAAAAATAATTCAAAGCTTTTACTCTGATGGAGTTTAAACAAATGTTGATCCCTGTCTCATTATGAGACATTGGGAAGCTGAGAAACTGTTATATCCAACAAGTGATCAAAGAAGTGGGTTTCAAGTCGTATTTTGTCACTCAAAACGAAGCTTGTATCACAAAATTGAGATCACCAAAGTTTTTCTGCTAGAGGTCATCGTCTTTTGTCAGTAGCAAAACGGCGCCTGTGTTAGTGCTTCCATAGCTCAGTGATTCAAGCACTGGTTATGTAAACCCAGGGTTGTAACCTTGAATTTCACTGCAGCCTTACTGAATTTTCTTGCAACTATTGCAGCAGACATCGGAAGGTGCGTTCTCTATGTTGTTAGGAATTATTTTTGAAGTAACAGCAGGAAGTTATTTTTACGCAGACCAGGCCGCATCTGTTTCAGTTTAGAAGTCCACATCCGTATTTTTCCTTCGAGAAACATGAGGATGACAAGCTTCTGATGCGAAGAATGCCTTCGTTTGGCAGGAAGAACAACATGACTCATTAGAAGCACTAACGTGACGGTGAAACAGTGGAGGACGAATACGTACAGGGATGCGGCAGAATGCTTCCATTCCGTATGTAGAGAAAGGAATCTGCTGGAATTCAAATTGAACAAGTAGTAGGCTTGAAGAGTACAGCTAGCCAGGCTGCCTCAAAGGTGGAGAAGTCAA
>NW_025180626.1:0-176 GCF_004010195.1 Chiloscyllium plagiosum | reverse complement strand
TTTTGGAAGGAATTTCTCATCGCAGGAAAAGAAACCTATGCTGTTAAGAGAAGATGCAATTGCACATGCCGTCCTTCCTGGTCGACTAGTGGTTACCATACAGCGCTTTCACCGATGTGGTTTGGGTTAATTTCTTGGTCAGAGAATCAGGATTTATTGTTCCTGATACGGGCAAT
>NW_025180625.1:1352-2389 GCF_004010195.1 Chiloscyllium plagiosum | reverse complement strand
CGCGCATCATCAAAAACAAATCATTTTCTTTAGATTTGAAGACATTTCGGCTATACTCGGTGGAGTTTAGAAAGATAAGAAGGGTATCTAATTGAACATACGGAATACTGAATGGCCTGGACATAGCAGATGCTGGGACGATATTTCCATTGATATAAGCGAATAGAGAATCAAGGGCCTGAGAGAAAATTGGAGACCTTTTCGGGCAGAGGTTGGAACAAACGCAGCCAGGGAGTGGTAAATCTGTAGGATTCATTGTCAAAGAAGGATGTGGAAGCCAGGTCATTATGCATAATTAAGACGAAGATGGACAAGTTGATGTTTGTCAAGTAGATCAATAGTTAAGGGGTGCAAGTAGGACAGTGGGGTTGAGAAACTTATCAGCCATCATTGAATGGTAGATAGGCTGAATGGCCTAATTTCTGCTTCAATGTCTTATTAACCTATGGTGATCTTAAAGTGTTTCGTCTTTACCTGGGTGGACTGACTTACAGCCCCAGAATTAAGCAATCTGATTGATTTTTACCTGTCCCCTAAAATGGCCGAGAAAGCCAGGTTAGTGATGATTTCGAAATGAAATCAAAGATGCTTACATTGCGAAATGGAATAAAACAATATCTGAAAAATGCATGATTGAGGGACTAGTCCTCGGGTCTTTATGACATTTAAATGTACGTCATGCACGTCCACAGTATCCTTTCTGGAAAATAAAATGAATATTTCTGGTAGGATTTCCTATTAAATGGAAAAAAAAAGTTTCATCCGTTCTGCCAGTTTTGCAATTGTTAAGAGCACAGAAATGTAGTCAATTGACCAGACAATACTGTTCTGTCACTTGGATAGATCATGTTTGTTCTCAATCCGGTTCCCACAGGTCGCCTTTAGACTCCTTCTTACTCAAGAATATACCTACCTCTGCCATAGGAAAATATAACACAACATCTGCAAAACTAACTCGAGACGGGTGTTCCAAAGAGTCATAAACTCTGACGCGAATCACAATTATACTTACCTCCCTGTTTGATGGCTAGCACTTA
>NW_025180625.1:0-930 GCF_004010195.1 Chiloscyllium plagiosum | reverse complement strand
ACGAGATATTAAGAAAAGGTGACATCTCAGCTGAGACCATGCATATAAGGTGTGAGATGAGAGTCTGTCTGCATCCCAATTTGGAGTCACACTGGTTTTATTTCCAAAGTACGAATTCATTAAATGTCAAATTAACTCACTGCCCACAGATTGTGCGTTTTTTGAGCAAAATATAATTATTTCCAAATACAAATCTGCAAATGCAAATTCTCCCCAGAGATTTGCATTTGCGCGTGCTCTTGTATGTGTTTAAGGGAGACGCAAAGCGAGTGTGTGTTTGTGTGCTTATGTGTTTATGAAAGAGAATGAGAAAGAATGTATGTGTGTGCGCGCGTGCGCGCGTGTGTGTGTCTTTATGCGTTTGTTTGTGCATGTCTGTGTGTGTGCTTGCCAGAGTCTGTGCACGAGTGCCTCGGAGTATATGCCTGTGAGAGGGTGGGGAGTGAGTGTGTGCATGATGCAGGAAAGGATGCCCCGAGGTATGGCAAAATGGGGAGATTAAGCAGATGCTACGACAATAGATGAAATGACACTGTACAACAGTCGCCAGATAGGAGTGTTCCATTCCAGTTGGGGAAAGCGTCCGTAGTCAAGGACATTCGGTCTCAGATATTCGGGTCTAGATTCGAGTGTTACTGAATAAGCACAGTAGGTCAGGCTCATCGGATGCTGCCTGACTTGCTGTGCTTTTCCAGCACCAGTATAATAAAGACTCTGATTAACATCATCTGCAATCCTCACCTTTGCCTCAGCTATTCTGCTGACTATCCTCCAAGGCAGATTCGGGGTGAAAAACAATGGAGAGTGGCCAAGCAGAGGCAGAATGCCAAGCTCAGTACCCATGTGGGTGGTCTCAAGCGGGACTGTGCACTCTCACAGGCAGCGGATGGAGAGAGAAAGTGGAATTAACAGCCTTCCAACAGGACTGCA
>NW_025180624.1:0-2389 GCF_004010195.1 Chiloscyllium plagiosum | reverse complement strand
TAAACAATATCGACTGCTGTACCCTCGTCAATCTTCTTGGCTCCTTCATGGAAAAAACTCAATCATGTTTTCAAACAGGATTTACATCGCATGAAACCATGCAGACAGTCCTTAATTATACTTTGTCTCTTCAAATGCATACACATCTTATCTTTTAGAATCATTTTCAAGGAATTTCACATCATTAGAATCACACTCACAGGTCAACAGATCCCAGGATTCTACTTACACCTTCTCTTAAAGAAGGCAAAATGTTAGCTAACCTGCACTCAGTTGGTGTCTCACCATTATTTATAAATGCTACGAATATTGAATAATGAATACTGGGCTAATAGCAAGTTTCTTAGCTGTATGAGCAAAGAGACCAGCGTGTCCATGTGCATAGATCCCTGAAAGTTGCCACCCAGATTGATCAGATTCTTAAGAAGACATATGGTAAGTTACCATTTATTGGTAGAAAGATTGAGTTTTGGAACCATGAGGTCTTGTTGCAACAAAACAAAACTCTGGCGTGGCAGCACTTGTGCACTGCATATAGTTGTGGTCACCAGATTACCAGAAATATGTGGAAGCGTGAGAAAGTGTAAAAATGAGATTGACGTGATTGCTGCCTGGCATGGAGTGGAGGTCATATGAGGAAAGGCTGAGGGAGTTGATGCATTTTCGTTATAGAAAAGAAGGTTGAAAGTTGATTAATTGAGACATATAAGACAATTAGAGGGTTAGATAAGGTGGACAGTGACAACCTTTTTCCTCGAGTGGTAATGGATGGCATGAAGGGACATAGCATTAAATTGAGTTGTGATCGATATCAGAAAGACGTCAGAGATAGTTTCTTTATTCAGACAGTAGGAGGAATGCGGATCGGACAGCCAGCAACAATAGTAGATTCGCCAGATTTAAGGTCATTTAAGTGGTCATTGGATAAACGTATGCATGAAAATGGAATAGTGTTGATAAGCCGGGCTGCAGATTGGTAACAGAGGTCGGCGTAACATCGATTTTCGAAGGGCCTAATCTGCGCTGTGAGGTTGTATGTTGTATGTTTTTTGTTCCTGATACCCAGGAGAAGATCTAGTTTTATTCCTTCTGTGGTAGGAAAATTTATGTATTCAGGAAGAAAATTTTATTTAACACAATTAACAAGTCCTGCACCATCCAAACCTTTATCACTATCGCTGCACCAGTCAATGCGTTGAACCACACAAATTCGTCCTCTTACAATTGTTTTATTCTTAATTATATCTGCGATCTCTCGACATATTTCTTCCTCAATTTCTTGTGAAGTTTGCGAGCTCCAGTGCACAAGTCCATCAAAATAATCATTCCTTATTTAATTCATGGTACAATCCATACGTTTTCATTGAACGATGTTTCAGAAATATATTTTCTTTACAAGTTATATTTCCCTTAATCAAAATCATTACACTGTCGCCACGTTCCTTCTATTTCTGTCCATGCAATGACACCTGCGACCCGGTACATTTATGAAACAGTCCTGTCAATCTTTCATTAAAGTTTCTCAAAGAATTACAACGTCCTAATTCCATGTTTCCAAACACGCCCTGAGTTCATTTGCCTGACCGATGTGAACACTTGAATTGAACTAAATGCAGTTTTGTAGATTTTGTTTTCAGATTCAGTTTGCTTCTGAATGAATTCATTATATAATATCGAGTAGCAATGACCTTTCGGACCTTTCGGACATAATCCCTATACAATCCGGGGAAATGAAATGTCACATTGTCGCTGTCTGTTCTGTCAGAGAAGTCTTGGGAATTTGAAAAGACTTGTCATTCTCAATCTCAATAATCTGCTGTCACATCTCAGCATTGACTTAATTTACTTTATTGTGTCATGTTGACTCCAGTCTGTTTAAGTTGACTGCGAACTAAGTAGAAATATATGGATTTGTTACAAACAAAATGTGAAATTCTGAGAAAGAAAGCAGGGTTGAACAATAAAACCTTGTTTGTCATTTGTAACACGGAAGTCCAAATCTCTGTCTTGCCCAAGAATTTAGTTCCTGCTTCTCTCTCTGGATGCATTTTACCAAATGCTCAACATTTAAGGTCATACTTCTATGTAAGTTGCTTGCCGCAACATTTTCGACGCAGTCCTCCATCCGTGGAACTGGAAATTCATCAGTCTTTGTCATGGCGTTAACATTGCGAAATTCTACACATAACCATTGGGTGCCATCTGGCTTTGGCTCCATGACTACGGCTGAGGTCAGTCACTGCAACTCACTTCGATTATGCCGTCTTGGAGCATGCTTTATAACTCTTTCTGAACCTATGCCAACTTTTGAGGGTTAAAGCGATAAGGATGTTGCTTCATCGGAACAGCATCTTCTGTATCTACATCATGCATAATAAGCTTAATGATT
>NW_025180623.1:1701-2389 GCF_004010195.1 Chiloscyllium plagiosum | reverse complement strand
GATTTAGGGCAGCGTGAAGGCGGCATAAAAAAAAGCCTTAACTGGAAAGATTAAGTAAAAACCCGAAGCGTTCTACATTTATGCGAGTAACAAGACGGTGGTGAAGGCACGGCCAATCACAGGTTAGATTAGATTTCCTCCAGTGTGGAAACAGCCCCTTCACCCCAACAAGTCCACACCGACGAACTAAACAGCAACCCACTCAGACCCAATCCCTTACATTAACATCGGCTACTGCACTCAACACTACGTGCAATGTAGCACAGCCAAGTTACTTAACTTGCACATCTTTGGACAGTGGGGGAAAACCAGATCACCCGATGGCAACCCACGCAGACGCGGGGAGAATGTACCAAATCTACGCAGACAGTTGCTTGATGGGGGAATTGAACCCGGGCCCTAGTCACTATGAAGCAGCAGTGCTCACGACTGAGCCACGGTGACAACACAGGAGATTCGATGTGGAGGTGGAGAAGGTAGTAGAAGTCTTCATTGAATATTTTGCTTCATTACTAAGTGAGAGAGGGACCTTGTCGTTGTGAGGATAGCGCGAAACAGGCAGGTGTGCTCAACAGTTGAATGTTTAGAAGGAGGATGTGCTGAAATTTCGGGGAAAACATGAGAATAAAGAAGTAGCCTGGGATGGGATATATGGAGGGATATTTGGATAGAGATGGAATACACCCAC
>NW_025180623.1:0-1220 GCF_004010195.1 Chiloscyllium plagiosum | reverse complement strand
CCCTCAGCCCTGACCTGCTCACAGTGCCCACTCGCCAGACCTGGCCTCCAGACAGTACCCACTTCTTCAGAACTGACACTATGACGTGCACACACCACCAGCACTGATCCTCCAACATTTCCCACTCCCTCAGCGCTACCCTTGCACAGTGTCCACTCTCTCAGCACTGTCGCTCCGACAGTGTCCGCTCCCAAAGCACTGATCACCTGACAGTGTCAGCATACGTTCAGTCCGGTCGCAATGCCCCACCCAATGTCCTGCTGTGCGTCAAGAAGAGACAGACCTCAAGTGAGTGCCAATATAATGATTTTATTTCTGAAAACTCTCCATTATTTGACTCGCTGAAGTTACAGTATTCGATGGGTCTGGCGAATGTACACTCTCACACGGCTTATTTTGAGATCGTGTCTACTACCTTGGTAACCTTCCCACCATCTCAACCATTGCGCAGGCAGATGCAGCAGCCATAAATAAGAGGCAGAGACTGCTTTTCCGGATCTCTCCCGGATCACAGCCAAACAAACAATACAACCCTCTGGCCCTGTGGCATCCAATTGCCGACGCTGAAATGCAGTGTGATAGGTCATTGGTTTGTGGTACTCAGCGGTGGTGCATGAGACAATGGCCATCTATCCATTTCCACTTCGTGTTTTTTTAAATGCAGCATCCCCATTTACTCATCTGCATTATACATTTCATCATTCCCATATCTGATGGCTCATATACACTTAGATGCACAGTCCTATGATCTATCTGCTTCAAGTGGAATACACTAGGAATATGGTGCACAGTTCCCCTCCTACTATTCTTCGGTTAGTCCCATGTTGGGAGCCCTGTCACGGTCCCTATCTACCTATCACTCAGACCACGCTGGGAGCAAAGTATACCATTCCCAGGTCCGTATCTCTCAGACCACACTGAGAGCCCCGTGCACTGACCCGATCTTCCTATCATTAAGTTATATCCCATACTGGGAACGCGGTGCACAGTCTCCAGCTCCCTATTCTTCAGAACACATTAACTCTACCACCGGTTCGATGACACTGGTTGCACTGTATACAGTTCCAATCTCCATACCGTGGAATCAGTGAGAACTTCAGCTGATGGACGTTAGAGCCAGGAACATTTGAATCTGGAAAAAAACAAGTCAGACAGCATCTTAGAAGCAGGAACATCGACGTTCATTCGGAAACGCTTTCGAACTGAAGCGTTGACTTTCC
>NW_025180622.1:201-2389 GCF_004010195.1 Chiloscyllium plagiosum | reverse complement strand
TATCCCTCTAAACCCTTCCTATTCAAATACCCATCCAGATGCCTTTAAAGTGTTGCAATAGTACCAGCCTCCACCACTTCCTCTGGCAGCTCATTCCATACACACACCACCCTCTGTGTGAAAATCTTGCCCTTTTATATCTTTCCCCTCTCACCCTAAACTTATGCCCCTCTAGTTCTGGACTCCCCCACCCCATGCATGCCCCTCATGATTTTATAAACTGGACATAATATGGTACGTTCATTAATTAAACAAAGGAAATATATGACTATGACAATTCCCTTTTACTTGAGGACTCCCAGATTGTTGGTTTGTAGGTGTCGATCTTGTTCAAATAGTGAGGGGATGAGAGGATAGTATCCTGCTCGTTAGTTAAGCTGATGGGGAACTTATCCCCGCGTCTCCCTGTTCCTCATCAAGTCAATCTTCCATCTGGCGAAGAGAGCTCCCTCTCTAGTGAAGACAACGCCCTCTCTGGTGAAGACAGCTCTCTCTGTGGTGAAGACAGCGCCCTCTCTGGTGAAGACAGCTCCCTCTCTGGCGAAGACAGTTCCCTCTCTGGTGAAGACAACTCTCTCTCTGGTGAAGACAGCTACCTCTCTGGTGAAGATAGTTCCCTCTCTGGTGAAGACAGCTCTCTCTCTGGTGAAGACAGCGCCCTCTCTGGCGAAGACAGCTCCCCCTCTGGTGAAGAGAGCTGCCTCTCTGGTGAAGACAGTTACCTCTCTGGTGAAGAGAGCTCCCTCTCTGGTGAAGACAGCACCCTCTCTAGTGAAGACAGCTCCCTCTCTGGCGAAGACAGCTCCCTCTCTGGTGAAGACAGCGCCCTCTCTGGTGAAGACAGCACCCTCTCTGGTGAAGACAATTCCCTCTCTGATGAAGACAGCTCTCTCTGTGGTGAAGACAGCGCCCTCTCTGGTGAAGACAGCACCCTCTCTGGTGAAGACAATTCCCTCTCTGATGAAGACAGCTCTCTCTGTGGTGAAGACAGTTCCCTCTCTGGTGAAGACAGCTCCCTCTCTGGCGAAGACAGCTCCCTCTCTGGTGAAGACAGCTCCCTCTCTGGTGAAGACAGCACCCTCTCTAGTGAAGACAGCACCCTCTCTGACGAAGACAGCACCCTCTCTGGTGAAGATAGCTCCCTCTCTGGCGAAGACAGCTCCCTCTCTGGTGAAGACAGCTCCCTCTCTGACGAAGACAGCACCCTCTCTGGTGAAGACAGCACCCTCTCTGGTGAAGACAGCTCCCTCTCTGGCGAAGACAGCTCCCTCTCTGACGAAGACAGCTCCCTCTGTGGCGAAGACAGCTCTCTCTCTGGTGAAGACAGCTCCCTCTCTGGCGAAGACAGCTCCCTCTCTGACGAAGACAGCACCCTCTCTGGCGAAGACAGCACCCTCTCTGGTGAAGACAGTTCCCTCTCTGATGAAGACAGCTCCCTCTCTGACGAAGACAGCACCCTCTCTGGTGAAGACAGCTCCCTCTCTGGAGAAGACAGCTCCCTCTCTGGTGAAGACAGCTCCCTCTCTGACGAAGACAGCTCACTCTCTGGTGAAGACAGCGCCCTCTCTGACGAAGACATCACCCTCTCTGACGAAGACAGCGCCCTCTCTGGTGAAGACAGCTCCCTCTCTGGCGAAGACAGCTCCCTCTCTGGTGAAGACAGCTCCCTCTCTGACGAAGACAGTTCCCTCTCTGGTGAAGACAGCTCCCTCTCTGGTGAAGACAGCGCCCTCTCTGATGAAGACAGTTCCCTCTCTGGTGAAGACAGTGCCCTCTCTGGTGAAGACAGCTCCCTCTCTGGCGAAGACAGCGCCCTCTCTGGTGAAGACAGCTCCCTCTCTGACGAAGACAGCACCCTCTCTGGTGAAGACAGCGCCCTCTCTGATGAAGACAGTTCCCTCACTGATGAAGACAGCTCCCTCTCTGGTGAAGACAGCGCTCTCTCTGGTGAAGACAGCTCCCTCTCTGGTGAAGACAGCTCCCTCTCTGGTGAAGACAGCACCCTCTCTGATGAAGACAGTTCCCTCTCTGGTGAAGACAGCGCCCTCTCTGGTGAAGACAGCTCCCTCTCTGGCGAAGACAGCTCCCTCTCTGGTGAAGACAGCACCCTCTCTGATGAAGACAGCGCCCTCTCTGGCGAAGACAGTTCCCTTTCTGGTGAAGACAGCTCCCTCTCTGACGAAGACAG
>NW_025180622.1:0-175 GCF_004010195.1 Chiloscyllium plagiosum | reverse complement strand
GTTCCCTCTCTGATGAAGACAGCTCCCTCTCTGACGAAGACAGCACCCTCTCTGGTGAAGACAGCACCATCTCTGGTGAAGACAGCGCCCTCTCTGATGAAGACAGTTCCCTCTCTGATGAAGACAGCTCCCTCTCTGATGAAGACAGCACCCTCTCTGGTGAAGACAGCACCCT
>NW_025180621.1:0-2389 GCF_004010195.1 Chiloscyllium plagiosum | reverse complement strand
AGCTGCTTCATCAAAGTCTCCCCGCCCCCACCCCCACCCCCAACATAAGATCAGAAGTGGGGATGGTCGTTGAAGATTCCACAATGTTCAGAACATTTTGTCCCCTGTCAGCTCCTGAACTGGTCTTTGTCCGTGTGTAGCAGGATCCAGACTCCATTGTGACTTATGCTGTTAAAGTGTCCGTAACATTCATGTAACAGCACTGCCTGACACTGCACATTGCCACAGTAAAACAAGAGTTCATTCAGCACCTCACGCTGGTTTCACAGGAATATGAGGAAGCCATTCAGCCCATTGACACGATTGAAGAAGAGCAGGGACAGCCTATTCAGTGCCTCCAGCTTATTACTCAGGAATAGAGTGAGTCAAGTGTGATGGGCCACACCAGAGCCCCTCGAAAATATTTGACGGCGGTTGCGTAGATTCTAATGTTTTCTTATTTTAAAGGAAATGAAAGGTGTCTGTTCCGGACGCAATGTGAGTGGTCAAACTACTCTGTGTGAAGCAAAACACCATCTACTTACACACGAAAGAGAAAATGAAACCAAAGAAAGAGGAATTTAGAATAACGTAATTCTATTGGACAAGTTAACAGAATACTGGATCTAGGAATTATTACTGATGAACTGTTCCAATATAGGAAAATCCCATAAACACAGCCCTTGGCAAAAAGAAATATTTAGACACAGATTGTCACAAACATTTCTCCAATTCAGGAATTAAAAATAGCATCAATAGAAATTTCAGAGAGGGTAGCAACCAGGAAACATTCACTGAAGCTTCCAACTCTGTGGAGACCCCAATAGCTTCTGATGTTGCCGAGAAACCAAAACCCAGTGATCCTCATCTGTGAGAGCTGGTCACTCCCATTCAGGCTGCATTAAAATAAACACAAGGCCTCCCTAGCTGTTACTCAAGTGGTCTTAACTAGCCAGCTTGGTAACAATCGTTCAATCACTCTCTTAAAAGAAACCAGGACAAAATAACCTCTTAAAGCTGCAGCATTGTCACACTAGTCAGTACAATGAGCTGTCAAACAGGAACCAGGGGTAACCAGTCAGGCCCTTGGCACTGTCCAATCGGACGAGATTGAAGCCAATCACTCCCTTGAGTCACTTACACGGAACAGCTGGAGGCCATTCCCACCTCAATGCACTTACACGGAGGCAGAATGAGGTAATTTTTGCTGATTCCTGATGAATGTCTTATGCCCAAAACGTCGATTCTCCTGGTCCTCGGATGCTACCTGACCTGCTGTGCTTTTCCAGCAATTGATGCTCCACTCTGATCTCCAGCATCGGCAGTCTTAAGTGTCTCCTAATTGATGCTCTAACATGATGAACAAGTGAGGCAGAGGCTGCACAGACAGACTGTTCCACATTGTTCCTCTTGGCTCTGTTGCTTATAATACACATGTGGGACTTTAATGTTGTTTTCTAGTGGTGAGCAGGGAAGTTTTGTGTGAAGTCTCAAGAAGGCATCTTCCATCTCCAAGAAGACAGCCTGGTGTTCTCTATGTAGGGTGGAAGCTGGTGAGAATGGCTACCTGTTTCAGACGGAAGGTATTGTGGCTGCTGTTGGGGATTGTGAGCAACCTGACGTTCAGTACAATAACATGGAGATCGTTAATTTAGGCATATAAACTATTAGGAAAGTCACGTTAGTCTGATGAATGGACTCTCTAAGTTCAAATAATGGTGATCTTGTTCATGTTTACCTTGTCTAGTGCATGTCCTGTGCAGAGTAACCTGTGTGCCTTACTCTGTCCAAGTCTATTTCCACCCTATGATCTGTCTGGCTATGCTTACTATGATCTGCCTCCACTGCTCATAAACAAAGTGTTTCCCTGTACTGAGGTACACGTGACAATAAATCACACCAATAAATTCTGGGTAAAGTATGGAATTTCTCACCCTATCAATGTCTCTTTTGGAAATAAGTGATCACTGCCACTCCTCGTGTTTCAGCATCACCATTTCTTCGTCTCTCACAGCTCTACAGATTAAACACTCAGCGTCTTCACTTGATCCTCATGTTACCATCACCCGTGTCTGTGGTAAGGGAATCATTCCTTTCAAAGGAGATAAAATCTGTAGAGAGTGCCCCAAATGCTCTCTCAGCAAGTCTCTGCAACAGCAGGAAGATGGCTTTACTTATGTACTCGAATCATCTTACAATGAAGGACACATACCAGTGACTGCACCTATTACTTACACAGGGTCTGATTCGGAGCAATCAGCATAGACTTGTGAGTGGGAGATCATGCTTTCCAAATTTCTTAGAGTCCTTTGATAAAGTTACCAGGACGTTTGATGAGGGCAGAGTGATAGACATAGTCTCTATGGATTTCAGTAAAGCCTTTGATAAGGTTCCACATAGCAGGCTGCTC
>NW_025180620.1:0-2389 GCF_004010195.1 Chiloscyllium plagiosum | reverse complement strand
TTAACTTTCATGTTTGATGTAACGTATCCAGAATCTCCTCATCTGTAAAGTGAACTGTTTTGAAGACATGAAAAAAATATTTGCCTGGCTCGTTCGATACCATTTCTTTGTCCACGTTAAAATTACTGATGAAAAAGGGAAATATTATTTCAGTACATCGCTGAAAATATAGTCTCGTAATAATGTCACCAGGCCAGCTCCTCCAACGAAACTAATGGAATTATGACTACTGGTCTCAACGTCCTCCAACATTAACACTTCAGTGAATTGCTCAGCCTTGGATTATTCAAAGAAAATGTGGAGTCCATTTGGAAAGTGGGAAAATTAACAGCGTCATGATTATTCAGCAGTACTTCTGAACAAAAGATAGAGACATAACGGGATAAAACAATTGCTTCTATTCAGAATGATTTGGACTTGGAAGGAAGCGAATGACTCATTTCTGTCCCCACGCGCAGCCATTAACCATATAGGTTTGAGTGTTTATTTCACAAAAAAAGAAATATTTTGATCAGATAATTAATATTGAATTTAGTTTCCAACAGATCTCAGTTAAAACAGTGTCTGTATATGTATCAAGTACAACACTCTTAACAGGATAATTGATATATTACCGACTGTTGATTAACTGTTCCAATATCGTAACATCCCAAACGAACACATTTGGCAAAGTCAAATTCACGAAAGCAGATAATCTGTCACGCAATTTGAGTGGGCAAGAAGAGAGTCCTAATGTTTACCTGTAACACAGTAAGAAATACTTGCTTCCGCATCCAGCTTCAATACCTCATTCTGTACAATTACCTGGGTTTGTCTGTGCTTGAAATCAAGCAATCAGGCTCCGTCTATTGTTAGAATATAAGTGCCCCAAGCCTCCCAAGTTATTTACTTGCTTGGATTTAAGCAGAATGTTTGCACCCTCTTTATGAAGCTTTCTTAATTAAAAAGAAAGCTTAATTCTTAACTCCATAATGTCGTTGCATGCCCCACTGAATGAAAATGAACAATCAAGAGATAACAATGACTTTATTTGACTCTAAGTATACAAGCATTCACTCTTAGTCTTTTCAGTCCTCTTTTCCTCAGCCCCAACGCCTCCACCTTTGATATCAATTATATTGTCTCATCCTGATACGTGTACAAATTTAAAATTGAATAGCTGCAATAATAAGTTCCATTAAAACAGTCGAGGATTTTCATACATACGTTTTTTCCACAAATACTTTCAGTCCTTATGATCAGAAAATACACATGTCTCAGACACATTATTACCAAGAAATATGTTGAAATTATGCAATACCAAGACTAAACGGAAGACCTCCATCTCTGTTTGGAATATTTCTGTGGTTAATTATTCAATTTATTGGAAACAATGCCAAAAGTTCTTCCTATTTTCTTGACTTCTTCTTTCAAGGTTGTATCACTTGCATCATTAATCACTTTGAATGACATTGCGGAGATACATAAGGCAGTTTTTAGGCTGTCTCAGGCTTGTGACAATTCTCAATCCACTGGAAGTTTCTGCACCTCTTCAAGAGCACAATCAGTGGATCAACCACACTGTTAAAATTTGGTATAAACACACAGTGAAGAAAATCACTCAACCCCAGGAATCGCCATATTTACCTCTTCATCGATAGTATCGTAAACTCCAAATAGATTTTCATTTTCACATCCCATTTGCGCATTTGTCCCTGCCAAAAAAATCATGGACGAGTAATATGGTTTGGGCTTTTAAAATGTTATTCTCAGTTAGGTTTATCACGATGCATCAAGTCTTATGAAAGATGCTCCAAATCTTCCTTCCATGTGTGACTAAAAATCACCATCAATATCTACCACGCAATTAGGTAATCCAGAAATGACTATATTGATTAGTCTTTGGAAAGTGGCTGGCAATTCATAAAAAATGGCATTGCGTCAAATTGGTATAGTCCATTCTGTATCATGAAAGGAGAAGTGTCCTTTATTCCTTCAAAATAGAAATACTCACCTGTATCATCTGAGTAAATCCAACTTTCAACGTAAGTTACGTGTTTTAATTTCTCAATACAGTCTTCCAAACGTGGTACAGTATATTAATCAGACATTGTAATTGCATTTACTGGCCATAGTGCACCTATAATCTTTGGGCATCATCTGATTGTGGAGCCATTAACTTGGTAAGCTCAAATTGCTGTGACTAACTTCCATTTTGTTGTCTTTCAGCATGTGCTCATTGTCTATTTGAACCTGTGACATCTTTGGAAGGTTAGGTCTATTCGAATGCTGCTTAATTGAAAAAGCTTTTCCAATGCGTAAATATATACCTATGCTTAATCAGAATACTACCTCCCACCTCGTAATGGAATTGACGTCAATGTCTCAGGTCATTTTGGTGTTCCTCTGG
>NW_025180619.1:0-2389 GCF_004010195.1 Chiloscyllium plagiosum | reverse complement strand
GAGGCATGTATATGGTGAATGAACACATTTTTTTTCCCCAGGATTGGGAAAGCGAGGATGAGAAAGCATCGAGGGGAAAGGAGAAAAGGGAACCTGAGGGACAATGTTTTTATACAGAGGGTTGTATTCATACAGAATGAGCTACGAGCGGAAGTGGTTGAGACGGGTCTGTTAACAACATTGCAAAGGCATTTGGACAAGTACATGGAGAGGCAATGTTACAGAGGATATGGGATACGTGCAGGGAAATGGGACTACGTGAGTGTACATGTTCATCGGAATACATCAGTTTCGTCCAAAGTACCATGTCTGTATGAATCCAACACACCCATTGCTGCCCCGAAAACAACCACTGGGCTTGTTTCCGGAAAGTTCAATCAATTCTCACTGTAATTTGGAAAAGTACATCAACGAAATGTCATAAAATTCGTCTCAAATTATTCCAAAATGCCTGGATACAACTGTACTGTTTTGGTCTGCATATTTGCCTTTGTTGGACACATATCTTGTCCACGTTTATAGGTCAGTGCAGTGTTGTGGTCTGCATAACTCCTGGTACTAGAAGGCTGGTAGAATTGCAAAATGTAAAAGTAATTTGGATGGGTATATGAATATGAAGTTTTTGGAGGGATATGGGTAGGGTGATGGCAGGTGGGAATAGATTAGGTTTAGATATCTAGTCGGCATGGACGGGTTGGACCGAAGTATCTGTTTCCATGCTGTTCATCTCTATGACTCGATATCTAGTCCGTGTTTCTCGATGAATGCAGTGCTGTGGTCTTCACATCACCCCGTACTGGACAGATATCGAGTCTGAATTTATGGTCCAATGTACTCCTGTGGTCTGCATAGCTCCCTGTGCAGGACAGATATCTCACCCCGTTTTATAGGTCAATGCATGGATGTGGTCTGCATACCTCTCATTGCTGGACAGATATCTAGTCCGGGTTTATAGATCAATGCACGGCCATGGTCTGCACATTGTTGCACTCTGAGTGGACTGATGGTGTGGATCAAGTAGAGCTTGCTCAACGCAGTGCTCAATGCTGAATACATATCTCCTCGGGATTTCTGGTACATGGGCTGGTTGTGCAAGTGAGATTGAGAACCTGATATAAGTAACTATTTCAGCTGATCTAACAATGTATTTATTTTATGTTTCCATTCTTGTGGTTGGACCTTCTGTATCTCACTGTACTAATGTTAAACTGTGCCCATGCACAGTTCATCATGTTGGTGTATACACACTGTCTTGGCAGCAGCCACATCCTCTTCATTTGGAAGCAGCCAACCATTCTCATCGTCTTCGGGTCTCCACGGAGAAAGAAAGGATGGACTCTCAGATAAAGGCAGACCCTTTGATACATGGCTTAAAACACTCTCCCCCTCATCACTACCCACCGTCAACCGACGACATGAAATTATCCCGTGTATACCGACAGCAATGGCGCCACAGTGAACGGCATGAAGCAGACCATCAAGGAGATGAAGCAACCCTTCCCATGTCTGTAAGGAACTGAGTGAACCCTCCAGTACACACTGTCAAAACATATAGTAATCTGTCTCCATTTATGTAATATTCAACCTTTTATTCTGCCTGAAAAATCACAGATTCACAGTTACCCATATTATATACTATCGAACAGTTATTGACAATTGCGTATCCAATTAGAGATTCTCTACCTCCTCTTGATAACTTAGTTTCCAGCTATTTTAGTTTCATCCACAAATTTAGCTACTGTTTCGTTACATTTACCAAAACGATTGAAATAGTTTGCAAATAGTTGAGTTCTCAGCACCGGTCACTGTGTCATAGTGAATCTGTGTTAATCTGATAAAGACTAATTTATCCCGAATTTATCCCTGCTTCTGCTCAGTAACCAATCCTCCCCGTATTCCTGTGTCACAGTTTTCAAAGGCTGAATATTCCCTTCCATTTGGTGTGTAACAGACATGAGACGTTAAAAGATCTGCTCCAGTTGCTGAATAACAGCCCCGAATGCCTGAACAGGCTCATTCTGTTCCATTTTAAAACTCTTGATGGGCTGAATCATCTGCTTCAGGATAGGTGCAGGTTTTGAATGGTGCTGAATATTTTGAAACCATCAGTGAACAATCCACTTCTTCTTTATCGTGGAGGCAATGTCATTGATGCTGCGGTTGCTGATAGCCCACAGTGACTCATGGATAATCAGTTTCCATTTGTCAGTACTACAGAGGAGGAGTTGCCACATGGCACAGGAGGTTGTATCTTCAATATATAAGGCTGAGCCTTTTCCTCTACCAGGACTGTGAGCTGGCTGCTCCTACATCTCTGAAAAGTAGTTTGTTGATAATGTGTCCCTCTTGTTGGTTACTCCATTACTTCCCACAGTCTGGCTGCTGTGTA
>NW_025180618.1:0-2389 GCF_004010195.1 Chiloscyllium plagiosum | reverse complement strand
ATGGACCACACCCCAGAAAGAGACAGCTGAAGAGGTAGTGGAGACATTAATGGTGATCTTCCAGGAATCATTGGAGTCAGGGAGGGTCCCAGAGGACTGGAAAATTGCTAATGTAACTCCCTTATTTAAAAAGGGAGTACGACAAAAGAGAGGAAATTACAGGCTGATTAGTCTGATCTTGATTGTTGTTAAGATTATGGAATCCATTGTGAAGGATGAAATTTCTCAATACTTGGAAGTGTATGATGAAATAGGGCAAAATCAGCAAGGTTGCATCAAGAGAAGGTCACACCTGACAAATCTGTTTGAATTCTTTGAGGAGGTAATGCACGAGTTAGACCAAGGGGAGCCAATGGATGTTATCTACTTGGACTTCCAGAAGGCCTTTGACAAGGTGCCACACAGGAGGCTACTGAGTAAGACAAGGGCCCATGGTGTCAGAGGCAAGATGCTAGCATGGATAGAAGATTTGCAGAAAGCAGAGAGTGGGGATAAAAAGAGTTCTTCTCAGGATGTCAGCCAGTGACTAGTAGTGTTCCTCAAGGCACTGTGTTGGGACTACAACTTTTCACTTTATACATTAATGATCTGATGAAGGAACTGAGGTATTCTGGCTAAATGTGCAGATGATATAATGATAGGTAGAGGAACAGGCATCATTGAGAAGGCAGGGAGGCTGCAGACTGATCTGGATAGGTTAAGAGAGTGGGCAAAAAAAGTGGCAGATGGTGTACAGCTTGGAAAAGTGTGAGATCATGCACATTGGCCAGAAGAACAGAGACATAAACTATTTTCTAAATGGGGAGAAGATTCAAAAATCTGAAGTGCATAATGGAGTTGAGAAACTTATCAACCATGGTTGAATGGCTGAGCTATGGGCCAAATGGCCTAATTTCTGCTCCGATGTCTTATGGTCTTATGGCCTAAAACTCTGCCCTCTACCATCGAGAAGGTCAGGGGCAGTAAGTACATGAGAATATCACCGCCCGCAAGATCCCCTCCAAACCACACACAATCCTGATTTGGTAATATGTCATTGTGCCATCAGTGTCAGTGGATCAAGTATCTGGAACTGGCTTCCTGACAGCAGGACTGCAACAGTTCAAGAGGACAACTCACCACCGCCATCTCCAGGGCAACTAGAGATAGGACAAGTCACATCCCAGGAATGAATAAAACCTGGTATCACACACCTATCAGCCTGGGAGTCAGTGCTGATGCTAGGTCTCTCAGATACAGTGCCTCAGCAGCCAGGAGCCAGCAGTGCTTGAGGGTCACTGAATGCAGCAAGCTTTCCCTGAGAGAGCTGATGTGGGGCTCTTATCAGCTCTCCAATCTGTGGGCAATACACTGATCACCTCCATTCAATTGTGAACTAATGATTTACAACTGCATCTATTAGAACTGCACCCTTTGAAAAACAAATCCATCAAAAATATCCTTTCTGCTACAAGGTCTGATTCACAAAAGGATCTTGTCAGACAGTGATTTTCAAATCACTGAAAATTCCTGAAGGAGTGACTGTCTTCCTCTCAGGCTATAGGGAGAGTTTAATACTTTTTCGGTACTGTGCGAATGTTACTCATGGGACTGCTCGTGGAATCTTGCTGTGCTGAAATTGCTGCGGACAGTTTCCTGCCCTAAAAATGTTGCCACCTTCTGCCAACCCACGTCAAGAATGGCACATGCCCACCCTGACATCTCAGAACCTTCAACATCACACTCTTTTGTTTTGATAGGTACATTTCCCAAGAAAGACAACATGAGATAGCTTCGGCAAATAGAATTAAGGAGAATCCAAAGAGTTTTTACAAATACATTAACGACAAAAGGGTAGCTATGGAGAGAATAGCGCCCCTCAAAGATAAGCAAGGCAGCCTTTGTGTGGAGCCACACAAAATGGGGGAGATACTAAATGAATATTTTGCATCAGTATTTACTGTGGAAAAGGATATGGAAGATATAGACTGTAGGGAAATAGATGGTGACATCTTGCAAAATGTCCAGATTACAGAGGAGAAAGTGCTGGATGTCTTGAAACTGTTAAAGGTGGATAAATCCCCAGGACCTGATCAGGTGTACCGAGAACTTCATGGGAAGCCAGAGACGTGATTGCTGGGCCTCTTGCTGATGTGTTGGTATCATTGATAGTCACCGGTGAGGTGCCGGAAGACTGGAGGTTGCCAAACGTGGTGCCACTGTTTAAGAAGGGCGGTAAGGACAAGCCAGGGAACTATAGACCAGTGAGCCTGACCTCGGTGGTGGGCAAGTTGTTGGAGGGAATCCTGAGGAACAGGATGTACATGTATTTGGAAAAGCAAGGACTGATTAGAATAGTCAACATGGCCTTGTGTGGGGGAAATCATGTCTCACAAACTTGATTGAGTTT
>NW_025180617.1:0-2389 GCF_004010195.1 Chiloscyllium plagiosum | reverse complement strand
AGCCCAGCGCAGACTTCCAGCCTCAAGGTGAAGCCCAGCACAGATTCCCAGCACCAAGGTGAAGCCCAGCATGGACTCTCAGCCTCAAGGTCAAACACAGCAGCGACTCCCAGCCTCAAGGTAAAGCCCAGCGCAGACTTCCAGCCTCAAGGTGAAGGCCAGCACAGATTACCAGCCTCAAGGTGAAACCTAGCACAGACCCCCATTCTCAAGGTGAAACCCAGCGCAGACTCCCAGCCTCAAGGTGTAGCCCAGCGCACACTCTGTGGCTCAAGGTGAAACCCAGCGCAGACTCCCAGCCTCAAGGTGTAGCCCAGCGCACACTCTGTGGCTCAAGGTGAAACCCAGCGCAGACTCCCAGCCTCAAGGTGTAGCCCAGCGCACACTCTGTGCCTCAAGGTGAAACCCAGCGCAGACTCCCAGCCTCAAGGTGCAGCCCAGCGCACCGTCTGTGCCTCAAGGTGAAACCCAGCGCAGACTCCCATTCTCATGGTGAAGTCCAGCACAGATTATCAGCCTCAAGGTGAAGCCCAGCACAGACCCCCAACCTCAAGGTGAAGCCCAGCGCAGACTCACAGCCTCAAGGTGAAGCCCAGCACAGACTCCCAGTCTCAAGGTGAAGCCCAGCGTGGACTCCCGGCCTCAAGGTGAAGACCAGTGCTGTCTCCCAGCCTCAAGCTGATGCCCAGCGCGAACCCTCAGCCTCAAGGTCAAGCCCAGCGCAGGTTCCCAGCCTCAAGGTGAAGCCCAGCGCAGGTTCCCAGCCTCAAGGTGAAGCCCAGCACAGGCTCCCAGCCTCAAGGTGAAGCCCAGCGCAGACACCCATCCTCAAAGTGAAACGCAGCGCAGACACTCAGCCTCATAGTGAAGCCCAGAACAGACTCCCAGCCTCAAACTGGATCCCAGCATAGACTCTCAGCCTCAAGGTGAAGCCGGGCGCAGATTCACAGCCTCAAGGTGAAACACAGCGCAGACTCTCAGCCTCAAGGTGAATCCCAGCGCAGACCCCCATCCTCAAGGTGATGCCCAGTACGGATTCCCAGCCTCAAGGTGAAGCCCTGTGAGGACTCCCAGCCTCAAGGTGAATCCCAGCGCAGACCCCCATCTTCAAGGTGAGGCCCAGCGCAGACTCTCATCCTAAAGGTGAAGCCCAGCGCAGAATCTCAGCCTCAACATGAAACCCAGCGCAGACTCACAGCCTCAAGGTGAAGTCCAGCGCAGACCCCCATCCTCAAGGTGATGCCCAGTACGGACTCCCAGCCTCAAGGTGATGCCCAGCACAGGCTACCAGCCTCAACGTGAAGCACAGTGCAGACTCCCAGCCTCAAGATGAACAAAAGTGCGGTCTCCCAGCCTCAAGCTGATGCCCAGCGCGAACTCTCAGCCTCAAGGTGACGCCCAGCGCAGACTCCCAGCATCAAGATGAAGTTCAGCGCAGACTCCCAGCCTCAAGCTGAAGCCCAGCGTGGACTCCAAGCCTTAAGGTGAAGCCCAGCGCAGACTCCCAGCATCAAGGTGAAGACCAGTGCGGTCTCCCAGCCTCAAGCTGATGCCCAGCGCGAACCCTCAGCCTCAAGGTCAAGCCCAGCGCAGGTTCCCAGCCTCAAGGTGAAGCCCAGCGCAGACTCCCAGCCTCAAGGTGAAGCCCATCACAGACGCCCAGCCTGAAGGTGAAGCCCAGCGCAGACCCCCATCTTCAAAGTGAAACGCAGCGCAGACTCACAGCCTCAAGGTGAAGCCGGGCGCAGACTCACAGCCTCAAGGTGAATCCCAGCGCAGACTCCCAGCCTCAAGGTGCAGCCCAGCACAGACTCCCGGCATCAAGGTGAAGCCCAATGCACACTCCCAGCCTCATGCTAAAGCCCAGCGCAGACTTCCAGCCTCAAGGTGAAGGCCAGCACAGATTCCCAGCCTCAAGGTGAAGCCCAGCATGGACTCTCAGCCCCAAGGTCAAACACAGCAGCGACTCCCAGCCTCAAGGTGAAGCCCAGCACAGACTCTCAGCCTCAAGGTGAAGCCCAGCGCAGACTGCCAGCCTCAAGGTGAAACCTAGCACAGACCTCCATTCTCAAGGTGAAACCCAGCGCAGACTCACATCCTCAAGGTGAAGCCCAGCACAGACTCCCAGTCTCAAGGTGAAGCCCAGCGTGGACTCCCGGCCTCAAGGTGAAGACCAGTGCGGTCTCCCAGCCTCAAGCTGATGCCCAGCGTGAACCCTCAGCCTCAAGGTCAAGCCCAGCGCAGGTTCCCAGCCTCAAGGTGGAGCCCAGCACAGACTCCCAGCCTCAAGGTGAAACGCAGCGCAGACACTCAGCCTCATAGTGAAGCCCAGAACAGACTCCCAGCCTCAAAGTGGAGCCCAGAACAGACTCACAGCCTCAAGGTGAAA
>NW_025180616.1:0-2389 GCF_004010195.1 Chiloscyllium plagiosum | reverse complement strand
TTCAAAGATAAGTTCAACACTGATAACAATGATCTTAGTTACTTGCACAAGTCCCAGGGTCACTTGGTATTTCTGGAAGAATTTCTGGACATTCTTCCATGAAGATAGACACAAAGAAACTGTTCCTTTTCCCTGCGATTTCTCTGTTCTCTGCAATTAATTATCCTGAACGCGCACCAACTGTATCGCATTTGACCTTGTTATTGTTTCTTTTTCATACATTGATAGACGTTTTTTAGCAGTCTTTATGTTTTTCTTTCGTTTGCACGTTTTTTTTTCTCTTTTTGATTTTCTTCTCAGTTTCTTGCCGTGTCCTACATTTCTCTGAATCCACTGGCATACTGCAACATTTGGCATTTTTCTAAGCTGCCTCCTTTCATCTAATAGGTAGATGAAGGTGGGGTTTAAAGTGGTAGTCGGAGAGGAGGGTGGCCCACATTGATCGGAAGGAAGGTGGACACACAGGAACATTCAAAAGGGCGGTGCTGACTTGGAAGGTTGGAGCGAGATAAGGTGGGACCCTCATGTCCTTGGCAGAGTGGGAAGGGGAGTTAAAGTGCGCAGCCACAAGGCGATGGAGTTGTTCAATGTGGCTGTTCCATAGATGTTCTCTGAAATGATCCACAAGTTGACTTCCTGCCCCGCCAATATAGAGAAGACTACATTGGGTTTAATGGATGCAGTAGATGAGGCGTTCTGTCTCCCTTCATCACCTATCACGTTCAACCCCACCTTCATCTACCTATCACAATCCCAGCTACCTCCCCATGGCCGCACCCACTTGTCATTTATCGCTCAGCCCCCTTGGCCCATAAGCTTCATTCCTGATGAAGGGCTTATGCCCAAAACATCGATTTATCTGCTCTTAGTATGCTGCCTGACTGTGCTTTTCCAGCACTGCACTCTTCGACTCTGATCTCCAGCATCTGTAGTCCCCACTTTCTCCTCACACCTTCATGGCTTGCATGACTCAGATTTATCACCGTTACTTCAAATACAACAAAAACTGTCGTGTACTCAAACAGCATAAAAGAAAACCAATACATTGTGGTCACTGTTCCCAAAAGGTCCTTTACAGCAAAATTGTCAATTAGCTCTTCTGATCACTCAACACCAATTCCTAAATAACCTGATCTCGATGTCAGTGCTCAACATAATGTTAACGCAAACCATCTCACACGTGGTCATGAAATCCATTTTTCCCAGCATTAGCATTCAATTGGGTTAAGTCAGTTTAGATACAATTTACACAGTACATTATTACTGCAGTAGCCGCAAATATGTATATCTCATTTCCTGTTTTATAACATGCCCAGCATTTGTACTGCAGCTTTCACTTTGATATATAATTCCCATCAATGTTTGCTCCTCCTTGCTGTGTTTGCGCTCCACCTACTAGATTCTGTGGAGTCTGAGCGACGTGGGCTCTGGGGAGTTTAATGGTAGAGATCATCTCACCATATCATTTATAATCTTCTCAAACTTTAATTTCTCCAGATCTCCCGTTATGCTGATGGAGTAGAGAAGAACAATGATCTTCCAACAATGCTCTGTATTCCCCCAGAGAGCTGAGACAGCTCCAACCTGCGTGGGAACTTTACAGCAGGCTGGTAAAGTGTTGTTGCTGTTGTACAGAGAGTTCACATCTGGAGTAGTGCGTACAGATTTAGCCTCTTCTATGAAGAAATGATGTTGTTATAATGGAAGTAGCTCAGAGATGGTTCCCTCAACTGATTCCTGCAATGAAGGTGTTAGCTTATAACGAAAGCATGATCAGGTTGACCCAGTAGCCATTGGAGTTTATAAAATTTAAAGATGATCTTATTTGAACATAGCTGACAGAAGGAGTTAACAAGTGAAGTGAATTACACAGATAGTGGAGGAATCCGTTCCGTTCTCCAGCCTGTTACACAGGAACAACAGGATGATATTCAGGCCTTCGACCCTGTTACACCTAAACAGGACGAGGCTATTCAGCCCCTGGAGCCTGACATATATTTGCAGAAGGAGGCCAATCAGCCATCGAGCCTATAACAGTAGGCCGTGCTGCACCAGTGTCCTGTTAAACAGCAACAGGCTCAGTCCATTCAGCCTCCTCAAGTCTGTAACATAGGAACTAGAACAGGTCACACAGTGACTGGAGATTGTTACACTGGGATAACAGGAGGCCATTCAGACCCACCGAGCCTATTGCAAGGGAATTGGATAAGGAAAAAACTATCTGAGACTTCTTTCATGAGAAAGGAAGAGGTAATTTAGACACGTGTCTGTTGTATTGGAACAAGAGAAGACTAATCAATCCCTCGGTCCCATCTCCAGGATACATGAGGAGAACGTTCAGTATATCCACCTGTTTTGGAGAAGTATGAGAAGACCCATCAGCCCCTCA
>NW_025180615.1:0-2389 GCF_004010195.1 Chiloscyllium plagiosum | reverse complement strand
TTTAAAAATCCAATCCCTATTTGCAACTGTCATCTGCATTCCTTCAATGTATGCATATTTCCTGTAAAAACGCTTTTGCTTAGGGACTAAAAGTCACATCTCTGCTCCTTTACAGAGTATGTCACAAGATGCAAGGTTACTGGTTCAACCCACACACTGATAATTAATTTATGAACTCTGAGAACCTGAGCACACAACCAAGCCATTTTCAACCCAAAATGAAGACGAATTGCAAATAAGATTTCAGAGTGTTAGCACTTCCCATCAAATCCGCATTGACCCAGAATGCCGTCATGGAGTCTTGAAACCTTGCAATTACTGGGATTCAGAAGTAAATATTTTCACTTCTCTGTGTGCAAATAGTTACCACTCAGTTTTCCTTTCATTCTTTACCCTCTCAACTTAAACTGATCCGCACTTGTCCTCGGTTCCCGAGCCCTGGTAAAATGTGTGTGTGTTCACTGTTTCCATGCTTCTTATCAGTATCCCCGCTCCTTAGTCTCCTACGCTCTGGAGAACAAATGTCCAAGCTCTCTGTTTTACTCAGACCATTGTGTCTTTGCAATATCCTTAAAAGTTTCTTCTGCACTTTTTACAGTTTATTGGCATCCTTCCTATAGAAAGGTTAACAAACTGAACACAATTACTTCCAAACTTTTATATTCAGTGCCGCGATAGATGAAGACCAGTGTGCCACGAGCCTTCTTCACTGCAATGTCTACCTGTGACTCGATCTCTGCAACTTAAATCCAAGGTCCTTATTTTCCATTCCATTCCTTAAGTCCCTGCATTTCATCATGAAATTCTTTACTTGATTTGATTTTCCCAAATGCAAGACCTCACACTTGGCTATCTTGTACTCCATTTACCATTTCCCAGCCCTTTTCCCCAGCTGAACAAGGCCCTGATGCGACTTCTAATAAGCTTCCGCACTGTTCATGATAGCACCTATTTTATTGTCATCAACAAACTTGCTAATCATACCTTGTACATTCTCATTCAATTATCGATTTAGATAGCAAACAGCAATGTGCCCAGCTAGGACCCATTGTCATTCCACTAAATACAGGCCTTCAGTCTGATGAGCATTTTTCCATTACTACCATCTATTTTCTATCAAAAAGCCAATTGTGTATCCAATGTACCATTGCCCCTCGTCAAGGATTCCATACGATCTAATTTTCCAGAGCAGCAGACTATGCTGAAACTTTTCAAAGGCCTGACTGAAATCCATACAGACTACTTCTCCCCTTTACCCTTGCCAAAATTCCTCGGCACTTCATTAAAGCATTTGAACAAATTTTTGAGGCATGATCTCCCATGCACAATTCCATGCTGAGTATTCCCATTTGCCCATGTCTTTCCAAGTACATGTATATCTTATCACTCAAGGAACATACCAACACACGTGTTAGGCTTACTGGTCTATGCTTTTAGACTTCTCTTTGCAGATCTTCATGAATAATGGCACAATATTTCGTGACCTCCAGTGTTCCATTTCTTCAAATATGGCTAAGGATGATGCAAGACCTTCACAGCCATTCATAAATTTACACGTGCATGGCAACTGCCATGTGCTAAGATACAACTAATGATTAATGGAAGCAAAAACATCTACAGTATGTCACTGACTTGCCTTGGAATGTTGGAATGTTGTTGCGAATTGCTAAGAAACTGGTAAGTGTAATCTCCCTTTTACAGTCGAGGCATGGAGTGTAAGAGTAGGGAGGTTATGTTGGAGTTCTACAGAAATTTGATAAGGGCACCTCTGGAGTATTTGTGATAGGTTTATTCTAAGCACCTTGTGAAGGATTTGATAGCACTGTACGGCTGCAAAGATGATTCAGCAGAATTATATCTGGATTGGATGAACTTCGTGATAAAAAGCAAGGATTACTAATTTCAGATTGCTTTCTTTGGAGGACAGAAGTTTCAGTTGTCCTCATAAGTTGGTCAAGACTGTGAGGGATGGGAGTGGTTAGATATTTTGAATAGGATGCATATGCTTCTCTTTGTGGCAGGTTCAGTCACAAGTGTCGAGAGTTTAACAATGCAAGACAGATATTTTGTCGGGATTTTAGAAAGCACTTTACCCCGGATGTTGGCGGTATCTTGCAATGCATGGCCTGGAATGGCAGTTGAGATGTACTAACAAACCTCACAAACGATTGTTGAGGTAATTGAAATGTCGAAAATGACAAGGTAATCGGATTTGTGTTTGAAGGTAGGTTTCATGTTGATTTCGTATCGCTGCGTCTGGCCAGATTAATGGCCCCAATGAGTTTTTTTCTGTAATATATGATTCTATGAAAACTATCCTCATCTCCTCAAATGACATGGCCTAAAATTTCAGTTCAAAATACCAGTTTGAAAAATGACCATATGCTTT
>NW_025180614.1:0-2389 GCF_004010195.1 Chiloscyllium plagiosum | reverse complement strand
TCCCTCAGACACAGGGAGACCTCTGTGTATCGGTGGAAGTGAGCAGTCTGTGTATTAGAGATCATTGGAACTCAGTATATTAGAGAAAGTGAGAGTTCTGTCCATCAGAGATAGTGAGAACTCTGTGAATCTGAGTCAGTGGGAGATCTCTGTATCAAAGAAGGTGAGAGGACTGTGCATAAGAGACAATGAGAGCTATGTATATCAGAGACAGTGAGAGCTCTGTACATCAGAGACAGTGAGAGCTCTATGTATCAGAGACAGTGAGAGCTCTGTGTATTAGAGACAGTGAGAACTCTGCGTATTCAAGACAGTGAGATTTCTGTTTATTAGAGACCGTGAGAACTCTGGATAAAGGTGTCAATGTGAGCTCAGTATATCAGAGACAATGAGAGCTCTGATATCAGAGAGAGTGAGAGCTCTATACATCAGAGACAGTGAGAGCTCTGTGTATCAGAGACAGTGAGAGCTCTGTGTATCAGAGACAGTGAGAGCTCTGTATATTAGAGACATTGGGAGTTCTGTGTATTAGAGACAGTGAGATCTCTGTATACTGGAATATTCTCACTGTTACTTATATGCAGAGGTCCCACACTGTCAGTTACACAGAGCTCTCACTGTCTGTAATACACAGCGATCTCACTGTCCCTAATGCGCAGAGATCTCAATGTCTCTGATATATAGAGTTGTCACTGTCTCTAGTATGCAGAGCTCTCACAATCTCTAATACACATCGTTCTTACTGTCTTCAGTATACCGAACTCTCACTGTCTCTGATACACAGAGCTCTCACTGTCTCTAATGTACAGAGACCTCACTATCTCTAATAGACAGAGTTCTCACTGTTTCCAATATACAGACCTCTCAATGTCTCTGCTATCCAGAGCTCTCTCTCTCTGACATGCAGAGCTCTCACTCTCTCTAATAATCAGAGCTCCCACTATCTCTGATACACTGAATTCTCACTGTCTCTAATACACAGATCTCTATCTCTCTCTGATATACAGTGATCTCACTGTCTCTAACATTCAGAGATCTCACTGTCTCTGATACTCTGACGTGAATACCCCTAAATGTTGAGTATGTCTGCGACTGGTGATTGTGGATTGTGTCCTGAGATGATATTGCCCAGTGTCCAGCACTGAGGACAGTCCAAGTAAGTGGTGAGCTGAATTTGACTGGTTTCCTTGTCGAATTTTCCTGACATTGCGCTAGTTTGGTAAATTTTGTAAAATGCCTTTTGGAATATTAATGAGAATGTTATGGCATTCAAAAAGCATTAACCCCAATCGATTGGCATCTTGCTGCTGCCTGGGGGGGGTGGGGGGGGGGGGATCCTCACCACACCGCACCGCACCGCACCGCCCGCCTGTGAACTGACATGACATAGCAAAGGCAGGGTTTCAGGTGTTCAACCCGCAACAAGGTGTTGGGATAGAATGGATCCCAGGCAGTAAGGAATTGAACTGAGCGGCTCAGATATTACAGAAGGCTGTGTGGGAATAAAGTGGAGACTAATTTAACAAAGGGGTTTGGAATGATGTCATAAAGATCAGTGTTTGAATGCTTTATAGTTGCCAAATGAGCTCTAAGGTTAGATTACAACCTTGAGGTTGCCAGATTAGTTACTGGGATCTTTGGATATTTATAACGCATGCTGTTTTAATTCAACACTCAATGCTCTCCATTAGTTCTGTGTCTGGGAGCAATGGCTGGTGCTGACTGGTCGTATACTCAGTGTGTTTTCATCATTGTGACGTATCTGCTATAAGTTTAATTAGCTAGGAGTGACCCTGATCTGTTTCAGCTAGCACATGTTCTTTATTTAGTTCTCTAACCTTTTTTTTGCCTCCTGGGAGTATCTATACTGGAAGGCCTGTGATAAAGTGCCACACAGGAGGCTGCTAAATATCATCGAAGCTCATAGTGTTAGGGGCAAGGTACTGGCATGGATAGAGGATTGGATGACTGGCAGAAGACAGAGAGTGGGATAAAGGGGTCTTTTTCTGGATGCAGCTAATGACTAGTGGAGTTCCACAGGGATCAGTGTTGGGATCACAGCTCTTCACATTCTACAGTAACAATCAGGACAAAGCAACTGAGGGACTTGTTGCCAGGTTTGCAAAGAAAGGTGAAGGGACAGCTAGTGCTGAGGAGGCAAGAAAGCTGCAGAAGGATTTGGCCCAGGTGAGGAGAAGGGACAAAGAGCTCTCACCGTCACAGACACACAGAGCTCTCACTGTCTCAGACACACGGAGCTCTCACTGTCTCAGACACACAGAGCTCTCATGGCCTCAGACACACAGAGCTCTCACCGTCACAGACACACAGAGCTCCCACTGTCTCTGATACACAGAGCTCTCACTGTCTCTGATACACAGAGCTGTCG
>NW_025180613.1:0-2388 GCF_004010195.1 Chiloscyllium plagiosum | reverse complement strand
TGAGGGGCATGGACAGGGTAAATAGCCAAGGCCAGGGTTTGGGGAGTCCAGAAATAGAGGGCATAGGTTGAGAGTGAGAGGGGAATGATTGAAAAGGGACCCAAGGGGCAATTATTTCATGCAAAGGGTGGTGGGTGTACGGAATGAACTGCCAGAGGAAGTGGTGGAGACTGGTACAATTACAACATTTAAAAGGCATCTCTCCCCGCCACGCTTTCTCCCCGTAACACTCTGTCCCTGCCACACTCTCTCCCAAGTGGTGGCAAATGGGACTAGATTAATTTAGGATATCTGGTCGACATGGAAGAGTTGAACCGAAGGGTTTGTTTCCAAGCTGTACATCTCTATGACCCTGCATGCCTCAACATATTTTTTTAATTGCATGGGTTTCAACTTTAAAGAACAGTCTCCTTCTGAGGTATTTTATAAAATCCCTCTAGGGATATTCACAAATAATATTCATCAACATTCCATTATGTAACCAAAATTCTGGATAAAATTTTAATTTCATTAGGCATTATATACCCTAAAAAAACTGGCTCTCTCCAATCAACTGAAAATGTTCAAGTTTGTAATTTAATGGTAAACATACTGCTATGATTGAGTAGCTGTGGTGAGCAGGTTTCCACTTCAGATGCATTTAATTCACATTCTGCTCAATACAGAATGGCACTGCATAATGAAACTTCAAAGTGTTTTGGAAACAATAACTTTTAATGTTCAACTGCTGACAACATTAGCAATACTGTAGATGCAGCTAATGGCATAGGGATGCTACTCAGTCTTTTAGTTAAAGACAAAGTGACATCAATGCTGAAAATGACTGAATCAGAAGCATGCTCACACATAAGTGAATTGTAAACACAACAATACTGACAGAGGGCATGGACATATTCCCCACCAATTCATCCATACACCATACTAAGTGTTGGAAAACAACTTGCTAGATTGAAGTTCAAATACTATTGATTTCACCAATGTTTAGATTAGATGAGTTAGTGTGGAAACAGGCCCTTCGGCCCAACAAGTCCACACCGAAGCGCAACCCACCCAGACCCATTCTTCTACATTTACCCCTTCACCTAACACTATGTGCAATTTGGCCAGGCCAATTCACCTAACCTGCACATTTTTGGACTGTGGGAGGAAACAGGAGAACCCGGAGGAAACCCATGCAGACACGGGGAGAATGTGCAAACTCCACACAGACAATTACCCGAGGCAGGAATTGAACTCGGATCTCTGGCGCTGTGAGGCAGCAGTGCTAACCACTGTTCCGCCCTTGTTATTTTGAATCAACAAATTATTGTAGAAAAACAAAGTTTTGCAGTTGCTGGGAACCAGAAATTAAAAATAACAGAAAATGTTGGAGATACAATGAATTTGTTGAAGGAAACTTTTTCATGGATGCATCCAGAGGTGCTGAGTATTTGCAGCATTTTCTGTTTTTATTTAAGTAGAAAGCTTGTGTACATATTTATAAAAGTAGGTTAACCTGAATAACATAATGATTTATGTTTGTCAACTGTCTTGACATTTCTGATTCAAATTTGGTGAAAGTTAAGAGTAGCAACGTGTTTTTAAGATAAAAGATGCGAAACTTAACGCAAACATTTCACTCCCCTCCCCAGTCCAAAATGTTTAGTGCTTATTATTAGACTTGATGATTCTTACCAATGTCAGTTTTATCCTGGTAGAGAACGTTTTCTTGTAGTAGACAGTCTGTATGACTATAATGACTGGGGTGGTCATGGCTTTAGCCAGCTGATAGGTGCCAATGGTGTTATTCTGGAGGGACAGGTTTGTGAAAACAACAAAACCGCAGAAACTGACAGCCAGTAGCAGGATCTTGGTGGGTTTGAGAGTTTTGGGGGAGAAAATGTTGAGCCTCTGGCAAATATAGAGCCCCAGGGCGGTCATGACAAAGTGCAGCAACGTTAGGGTCATATTGGGGAAGCCATACTGCACATAAATCCATTTGTTAACGAAGACGATGCAGATGGAAGCGGACAGGTTTACCAGGAGCCCGAGTAACAGCCGCCCGTTCAGGCTCACAGCCTCCGAGAGCCCCATGGTGCACGGCCCCGACCTCGATCCTCCTGCTGCTGGGGGAAGGAGTTCCGAGCCCCAACTCCCTGTGCTCCCCACGCTGGGTCCAGCTGAGGATGCCCTAGGCGAGGCTGCTTTATGTAAACTGCTTCGCTACCTCCCCTCCATTTTGAGCGAATATGAACAGCTGAACGACTGGCGTTACGCCCCGCCGGATCGTCACCGTAACTACCACCTCCCCCGCCGATAGTGGCGGAATCCACTGCTTTCCTTCTGCACGCCAAGCCAACCCATTAATGGCAGAGTCCGCAGCACCCACCCCCCACAAACGTCATAAAG
>NW_025180612.1:0-2388 GCF_004010195.1 Chiloscyllium plagiosum | reverse complement strand
CCTGTGAGCATCTCTTACTCAAACTGTTCGGGTTGTAAGTCTGTTACTGTCTTTCGGTCTCAATGTTAGTGTCTCTCACTCAAAATGTTCAGGTCACTAAGTATGTTAGTGTCTCTCAGTCCAAAGTTAGTGTTTCTCAGAAGGGCTGTTAAAGTCCCTCAGTCTATATGTTAGTATCTCTCAGTACAACTGTTTTATCTCACAGTTTGTTCGTGTATCTCAGTCTAACTGTTAGTCTCTCTCAGTCTGTTTGTGTGTTTCAGTCTGATTGTGAGTATCTCTTCGTCACTTGTTATAACTGTTAGTGTTTCTCAGTCTAGCCATTAATGTCTCTTAGTCTAACTGTTAATGCCTCTCAGTCGAGCTGTTGTGTCTCTCACGCTACCTGTTAGTGTCTCGCAGTTGAACTGTTAGTATCTCTTAGTCAAAGTCTTAGTGTCTCTCAGTCTGTTAGTATCTCTCAGTTTAAATGTCAGTGTCTCTCAATCTAACTCTTAGTGTCTCTCAGTCTAACTATTAATATCTCTCAGTCTAATTCTTAGTATCTCACAATCTAACTGCTAGTATCTCTCAGTCTAACTGTTAATGACTCTCGGTCTAACTGCTGGTATCTCTCAATCTAACTGTTCAGGTCGCTAAGTCTGTTAGTGTCTCTCAGTCTAAATGTTAGTGTCTCTCAGTTTAAATATTAGTGTCTCTCAGTCTAACTATCAGTATTTGTCAGTCTAACTCCTAGTATCTCTCAATCTCACTGTTGGTATCTCTCAGTCTAACTGTTAATGTGTCTCAGTCTAACTGTTGGTATCTCCCAATCTAACTGTTTGGGTTGCTAATTCCGTTAGTGACTCTCAGTCTAAATGTTGGTATCTCTCAGTGTAACAGTTAGTATCTCTCAGTCTAACTCTTGGTGTCTCTCGGTCTGTTAGTGTCTCTCAGTCAAACTATTCAGATCACTAAGCCTGTTAGTGTCTCTCAGTCAAACTTTTTGTATCTCTCAGTCTAACGTTTAGTGTCTTTCAGTTTAATTGTTAGTATCGCTGTCTAATATTTAGTGTCTCTCAGTTTAATTGTTAGTATCTCTCAGTCTACCTGTTAGTATCTCACAATCTAACTGTTAATGTCTCTCAGTCTAATTGTTAGTGTCTGTCTGTCGAACTGTTTGTGTCTCTCAGTCTAACTGTTAGGATCTCTCAGTCTAACTTTTTATATCTCTCAGTCTAATTCTTAGTGTCTCTCAATCTAACTGCTAGTATCTCTCAGTCTAACTATTAATTTCTCAGTCTAACTGCTGGTATCTGTCAATCTAACTGTTTGGGTCACTAAGTCTGTTAGTGTCTCTCAGTCAAAGTGTTCAGGTCACTAAGTGTGTTAGTGTCTCTCAGTCTAAATGTTAGTGTTGGTATCTCTCAGTCTAAATGTTTGTATCTCTCAGTCTACCTATTAGTATTTGTCAGTCTAACACTTAGTATCTCTCCATCTAACTGTTAGTATCTCTCAGCCTAACTGTTAGTATCTCTCCATCTAACTGTTAGTATCTCTCCATCTAACTGTTAGTATCTCTCAGCCTAACTGTTAATGTCTATCAATCTAACTGTTTGTGTCTCTCAATCTAACTCTTAGTGTCTCTCAGACTGTTAGCAACACTCACACATTTACACTGAGAGATACTGACAGACTCGGAAGTCTGTTTCTGTCTTTTGGTCTCAATGTTAGTGTCTCTCACTCAAAATGTTCAGGTCGCTAAGTCTGTCTGGGTCTCTCAGTCTTAGTGTCTCTCAGTAGAGGTGTTAAAGTCCCTCAGTCTATATGTTAATATCTCTCAGTGTAGCTGTTTTATCTCTCAGTTTGTTGGTGTGTCTCAGTCTAACTGTTAGTCTCTCTCAGTCTGTTCATGTGTCTCAGTCTGATTGTTAGTATCTCTTCGTCTAACTGTTCATATCACTTGTTATAACTGATAATGTCTCTCAGTTTAGCTGTTCATGTCTCTCAGTCTAACTGTTAATGTCTCTCAGTCGAGCTGCTGTGTCTCTAATGCTAACTGTTAGTGTCTCGCAGTTGAACTGTTAGTATCTCTCAATCGAACTCTTAGTGTCTCTCAGTCTGTTAGTGTCTCTCCGTTTAAATATTAGTGTCTCTCAACCTAACTCTTAGTGTCTTTCAGTCTATTAATATCTCTCAGTCTAATTCTTAGTGTCTGTCAATCTAACTGCTGGTATCTCTCAGTCTAACTGTTCGTGTCTCTCAGTCCTACAGTTGGTATCTCTCAATCTAACTGCTCGGGTCGTTAAATCTGTTAGTGTCTCTCAGTCAAACTGTTCAGGTTGCTAATTCTGTTAGTGTCTCTTAGTCTAAATTTTGGTATCTCTCAGTCTAACTCTTAGTGTCTCT
>NW_025180611.1:0-2388 GCF_004010195.1 Chiloscyllium plagiosum | reverse complement strand
TTGACATTTGTCGGGAAACCGTTGGAATCTATTATATAGGATGTGATATTGGATATTTAGACATTAACAGCAAACTTTGAGAGACTCAGTATGCATTTCTGAAAGGGAAATCATACTTGACAAACTTTGGAATTGTTTGATTTTGATTCTTACAGCATAGATAATGGGGATCCATAAGAATTGGCATATCTTAAATTATCAGAAGGCTTTCTATAAGAACTCACACAGTGAGTTCGAAAATGCAATTATGTGAAGGGTATTTGGAGGAATATATGTAAGTGGAAACTTAAAGTTTGGTTTGCCTTCCTTTAAGGGACTCAGAATATAGATGTAAACGCATGTTAAAGCAGTTTCACAGAGTGTTGGTAACACTGTACCTGGAGTATTGAGAACAGTTTTGATGACCAAATCTGAGAAAGAATATACTGACCACAGAGGAAGTGTAATGGACAATATCCAGATAAATCCCACAGATGGCGAGATTGCGTGATGAGAAAACTCGGCCGATGTTCTGTAAAGTTTCAAAGAATCAGCGGTGGGTCACTGTGAACTTTATAAAACCCACAAAACATACGACAAGTTGGAAATTAACATGAAATTTATCAGGTTGTCTGATCCACCTACAAAGCAAATAATAGCAGGATAAGGGACAGACCATTTAAGACTGCAATAAAGAGGAAGTTCTGCACGTGGAGGGGACTGACTAACACAGGGGAAAGGCAGGGCAAGATTACAGAGAATCCCCAGATAACCTACAAGTGTGTCAAGCGGAACAGAATAACCACTGAACACGTAAGACTCAGCGACTTGCCAAGTTGCATCTAAATCAACTTTAGTAGCAGGAGAAAGAGGGGAGTGATAGAAGGCTGTTTTTGTGATTGGAGGCTAGTGTACCGCGGGCATCAGTGTTGGGTCCCTTATTATTTGTGATTCGGAGGTGCTAGTGTTGGGCTGGGGTGGACAAATCTAAAAATAGCATAACACTAGACAATCGTCTAACAGGTTTATTCAGTAGCCCTAGCTTTCGAAACGCTGCTTCTTCATCAAAGTGCACAAAAATGTGATCTCACTGATGGTGAGAGATCTTTAACCTTATTATTTGTGGTATTCATAAATGATGCAGCTGTGAATATGGACGAGGTGTGGGTGTGTAATAAATAAGTTTGTATTTGATACAAAGATTGGTCGGGTGGTTGGTAGTGAGGAGGAAGGCTTTATGTTATAGGTACATACTGATAGAATGGTCAAATGGGTGGATCAATGGCAGATGGAATGTAACCCTGATAACTATGAAGTAATGCACTTTGGAAGAAGGAACCAGTCAGGGGAGTACTCAATGAATGGCAGCACACTAGAAAGCTCAGAGGGTCTTCTCCACACATCGCTGAATGTGACTGCACAGATTAATACACAATCTTGGAAAGGCTAGGGGAATGTAAACATAGCCTTTATTAATCGAGCCACAGATTATAAGAACTATGCAGAACATTGGTGAGGGCAAGATGGAATACTGTGTGTAGTTCTAGGAACATCATTACAGGAAGGATGCGATTGTAGTGGAGGGGGTGCAGAGATGTTCCCTGGGATGGAGCATATCAGCTATGGAGAGAGGCTGGCCAACCTCAAGTTGTTTAGTTTGGAGGAGAGAAGGCTGCGAGGTCTGTGATTCGGAAAGATAGGATTACGAGGTACATGGACAGGGAGGATAAACAGCAGTTGTTGCTGTTACTCAAAGGGCCACACTTTAAAAGTGAAGGATTTGCGGTTTAGTGAAGATTTGAGAATTGTTTTTCAACCAGAGCGTGTTGGGGTCTGGAATGCACTTCTTGAGAGTGGAATTGTCATGGTAACCTCAAACCATTAGAAACGACACGGTTGTGCACTTCAAATGCTTTAAGATTCATGGCTTCGGTCTTGTGTCGGAAAGTGGGCCGCCTGTAGACTGTGCTGTATTTCTGGTAGTACAGAGTCTGTGCTTCTGTGATTGTATGGCTGTGGAAGGTCAATCATTGAGTAGCTTAAGGTAGGAATTGATGGGTTTCTGAAGATTATCTAAACAAAGTTGATAAGAGAGAACTTGTAATATTTTCTGGAAATATGTCAATGGCAAAATTAAGAGAAAAAAGTTGCAGATTTCTTACAGTCTGATACCAAATAATTGAGGACCGGGAAATAGCTGAACTATGGAGCAAATAGTTTAATTATGCCTTCACAGAAGAAAACAAAACAATAAAGAAAGCTTCCCAGCAATACCAGGGAACTTTAGTCTTGCGAGGAAAAAGGAATAGAATGAAAATAGCAACTGAACAGTTTAGAGAAAGTATTGGACTAAAATTAATGGGCATAGACAAAGCCAACAGAGAATTATGAAATGGGAATCATATTTGA
>NW_025180610.1:0-2388 GCF_004010195.1 Chiloscyllium plagiosum | reverse complement strand
CATAATTCTTACAAAATTTTTTCTGCAACAGCCGACGTCTGATAACTCAGTCATATACCATGTCCAATTTCTGTCAACTCAGAAACGTCTGTGTCCAAACATAATTGCGAATATGTACTGAGGGCCAGCATGAACGCAACAAGACCATTTTACGTGACTCGAGATAGAGACTTCACCATGGATGTTTTTAATATTTTCGGAACCACTAACGAAACAGAAAAATCTGATTTTTTTAACCGCCCTTAATATTCTGATTGCATCCACTTCGATGGGTCAATGAAAACAATTTGTTGCACGTAATTTTAAGAGTGTAAACAACTGAACTCAGTGCAATGTCAAAAATGTTGATAAGGGACGTTGAAATGATGATTTTGGTAACGACATCCAAAATAAAATTATCACGATGCCCATGCACGTTGAAAACGTTCAACTAATCTTCCCTTATGTTCGCGTATTCCAAACATATTCTGTTTTTTATCCCAATAACAGACCTATGTCATCATATATTTTCTGCCCAGATATGAAAGATCGGGGATGACTTAATCATATGGTCACGGGAAGCAGTGATGTAAAATCAAACCTTGGAGTTCATATTTTTCCCTTTATTTTAGATTAGCATCGTGTCCTCCTAACCCCTCCCATTTTATACCCTTTTCAGTCTGGCACGAGACACACAACTGCGCTGCAATTCTCACATTTTATCACCGAATCTCAACTATTGATATTTTTTCTCCACTAGCAACCTGCACCCACGACCTCAACTACACCCTCCAAATAATAGAGTGTTGGATTTCCCTTTCATGATTCTCTGATGAAGTCCTAGACTAGAAGCATTAGTGTTCTATCTCTCCAGAAATGGTGTCTGACCCCCACAATGATATCCAGCATTTTCTTGTTTTCAGTATAGTCTTTCTGCTAACTATGTCCTCCAGTCAAACTGACCTGTTGTTGTAGTCATTGTGTTTATGCGGTGAGTCCAGTTGAGTTACTGATCAATTCTTACTCCCAGGATTGTCCTAGCGGGGTATTCCCTTAGGGGAATATAATGAAGTCCTTTATTTAAAACTTCGATTTATGGAATGTGGAAGTTGCTAGCTGGCTTGCATTTATTGCCAGCCCCTAGTTGCCCTTGGGGGGATAATGATGAGTTGCCTGTGTAACGGTGTCACTCCACCTGCTGTACGTGGACCCAAACTGCCATCAGTTAGGGAATTGTTGGATCTTGACCCAGTGACAGTGAAGCAACAAGGACATACTTCAAATCAGATGGTGAGTGAGTTGGAGAGAAACGTGATTGTGACAGTGTTCTGATTTGGCTGCTGTCCTTGTGCTTTTGGTGGAAGTGGTATGAAGCAGGAGCTGTCTGAAGATCTTTGTTGAATTTCTGCAGTGTATATTTTAGATGGCACACACTGGTACTACTGATCTTTAGTGATGAACAGAGCGGATACATATGGATGCGATACAAATCATCTGGGTTGTTTCGTTCTGAATGGTGTCACGCTACTTCAATTTTGTTGGGACTGCTCTCATCCAGGCAAATGGGGAACATTTCATCGCACATCTGATTTGTGCCATGTAGCTGTTGGATAGTTTATGGGACCCATGAGATGAGTTACTCGCTGTAGTATTCCCAATTAATGACCTGTTCTTATTGCCATTGTGTTAGCATGGTGTGTGAAATTGAGTTACTGATTAATTATTAGTCTAGGAATTTGCATAGTTTGGGATTCAATGCCTTGAAAATGTCTAGGTTGGTTGTGGGCGGTGTATTAGATTCCCTCTTGTCGGTGCTGGTCATAGCCTGTCATTTCAGCAGCAGAAATTTTGCATGCCACTTATCATCCCAAGCCTGGATTTTGTCTGGATGTTGTTGCATTTAGACATGGAATGCTTCAATACCTGAGGATTAGTAAACGGTGCTGGGAATTGTGCAATTATTGGCGAGTATCCCACATGATGGAGAGAAGGTCATTGATGAAGCTGGTTAAGCTGGTTGGGCAGAAGACATTACCTTGGGGAACTCATGCAGAGATGTACTGCAGCTGCAATGATTGACTGCCGACAAAAATGCTCGTCTTCCTGCTGCGCGAGGTATGACTCTAACCACTGGAGATTGATCCCGTTGAAACAAATTGTTTCCAGCTTTGCGAGGGCTCTGTGATGCAACATTTGGTCCATTGCGACTTTTATGTCAGAGCTGTGAGTCGCACTTCCCCTCTGGAATTCAGCCCTTTTGCTGTCATTGGAATTGAGTGGCCCTGGTGGAACACAAAGTGGGTGTCAATAAGGAGGTCATTGATGAGATGGTCATGCTAGATAGGACTGTTGATGGCTTATTCCATCATTTTACTGAAGATCAACAGTAGACGAATGGGGTGGGGAAAT
>NW_025180609.1:0-2388 GCF_004010195.1 Chiloscyllium plagiosum | reverse complement strand
GTCAGTGACAGGGATTGAATCTCAGTCAGTGACAGGTTTTGAGCCTCAGACAGTGACAGGGATTGAATCTTAGTCAGTGACAGGGATTGAATCTCAGTCAGTGACTTTTATGAATCTCAGTCCGTGACAGCGATTGAATCTCAGTCAGTGACAGGAATTGAATCTCAGACAGAGACAGAGAGTGAGCCGCAGTCAGTGACAAGGATTGAACCTCAGTTTGTGACAGGGATCGAACCTCAGTCAGTCATAGGATTTAATCCTGGGAACGTGACAGGGATTGACATTCAGTCAGTGACAGGGATTGAATCTCAGTCATTGACAGGGATTGACCCTCAGTCAGTGACCGGGATGCAATCTCAGTCATTGACAGGGATTGACTCTCAGACTGTGACAGGGATTGAATCATAGTCAGTGACAGAGACTGAAACCCAGTGAGTGACAGGGATGGAGCCTCAGTCAGTGACAGGCATTGAGTCTCAGTCAGTGACAGGGACTGAGCCTCAATCAGTGACAGGGATTGAACACCAGTCTGTGACTGGGACTGAACCTAAGTCAGTGACAGGGATTGAGCCTTAGTTAGTGACAGGGATTGAACCTCAGTCAGTGACAGGAATTGAGCCTCAGTCAGTCATAGGATTTGATCCTGAGAACGTGACAGGGATTGACATTCAGTCAGTGACAGGGATTGAATCTCAGTCATTGACAGGGATTGACCCTCAGTCAGTGACAGGGATTGAATCTCAGTCATTGACAGGGATTGACCCTCAGTCAGTGGCAGAGAATTAATCTCAGTCTGTGACAGGGATTGAACCTCAGTCAGTGACAGGTATTGAGCCTCAATCAGTGACAGGGAGTGAGCCTCAGTCAGTGACAAGGATTGAACCTCAGTCTGTGACAGGGATTGAACCTCAGTTAGTGACAGAGATTGAATCTCAGTCAGTGACAGGGATTGAACCGCAGTCAGTGACAGGGATTGAACCGCAGTCAGTGACAGGGATCGAATCTTAGTCAGTGACAGGGATTGACCCTCAATCAGTAACAGGGATTGAATCTCATTCAGTGACATGGATTCAAACTCAGTCAGTGACAGGGATTGAACCTCAGTCTGTGACAGGAATTGAATCACAGTCAGTGACAGGAATTGAATCTCAGTCAGTGACAAGGATTGAACCTCAGTTTGTGACAGGCATTGAACCTCAGTTTGTGACAGGGATTGAGCCTCAGTCGGTGACAGGAATTGAATCTCAGTCAGTGACAGCGATTGAATCTCAGTCAGTGACAGGAATTGAATCTCAGTCAGTGACAGGGATTGAGCCGCATGCAGTGACAGGGTTTGATTCTCAGTCAGTGACAGGAACTGAATCTCAGTCAGTGACTGGGTTTGAATCTCAGTTAGTGACAGGGATTGAGATTCATTCAGTGACAGGGATTGACCCTCAGTCACTGAAAGGAATTGCATCTCAATTAGTGACAAGTATTGAACCTCAGTTTGTGACAGGGATTGAAACTCAGTTAGTGAGAGGGATTGAATCTCAGTCAGTGACAGGGATTGAACTTCAGTCAGTGACAGCTTTGAATCTCAGTCAGTGACAGAGTTTGAGCATAATCAATAACAGGGATTGAGCCTCAGTCAGTGACAGAGTTTGATTCTCAGTCAGTGACAGGGTCTGAATCTCAGTCAGTGACTGGGTTTGAATCTCAGTTTGTGACAGGGATTGAGATTCATTCAGTGACAGGGATTGAACCTCAGTCACTGAAAGGAATTGAACCTCAGTTTGTGACAAGGATTGAACCTCAGTTTGTGACAGGGATTGAACCTCAGTTAGTGAGAGGGATTGAATCTCAATCAGTGACAGGGATTGAACCTCAGTCAGTGACAGGTTTGAATCTCAGTCAGTGACAGGGTTTGAGCCTCATCCAGTGACAGGTTTGAATCTCAGTCAGTGACAGGGTTTGAGCCTCATCAATAACAGGGATTGAGCCTCAGTCAGTGACAGGCTTTGAATCTCAGTTATTGACAGGGATTGAATCTCAGACAGAGACAAGGATTGATCCTCAGTCAGTCATAGGAATTGACCCTCAGACAGAGACAAGGATTGATCCTCAGTCATTCATAGGAATTGACCCTGAGACAGTGACAGGGATTGAGCCTCAGTCAGTGACAGAGAATGCATCTCAGTCAGTTACAGGGATTGAGCCTCAGACAGTGACTGGGATTGAATCTCAGTCAGTGACAGGGATTGAGCCACAGTCAGTGACAGGGATTGATCCTCAGTCAGTCATAGGAGTTGACCCTGAGACAGTGACAGGGATTGACCCTCAGTCAGTGACAGGGATTGAACCTCAGTCAGTGATAAGAATTGAGCCTCAGTCAGTGACAGTGATTGA
>NW_025180608.1:0-2388 GCF_004010195.1 Chiloscyllium plagiosum | reverse complement strand
CTGTGGAAGAGAATCCCATGACTTTCATTGGAATAGAATCGCACGACACTCTGTGGAAGGGAATCCCACCACTCCCAGAGAAAGAGAATCCCACACACTCCCTGTGGAAGAGAACCCCACCACTACCAGTGGAAGAGAATCCCACAAACTCTATGTGGAAGAGAGTTCCATACACTCATAGTGGAAGAGCATCCCACACACTCCCAGTGGAAGAGAATCCCACACATTCCCTGTGGAAGAGAATTCCTTACACACATCGTGGAAAAGAATCCCACACACTCCATGTGGAAGAGAATTCCATACACTCCAAGTGAAAGAGAATGCCACCATTCTCTGTGGAAGAGAATCCCCCCACTCCCAGTGGAAGAGAATCCCACCATTCCCTGTGGAAGAGAATCCCACATACTCCCTGTAGAAGACAATCCCACCATTCTCTGTAGAGGAGAATCCCACCATGCTCAGTAGAAGAGAATCCCACCACTCCCAGTGGAAAAGAATCCCACCACTTTCTGTGGAAAAGAACCCCACCACTCTCTGTGGAAGAGAATTCCATACACTCCCAGTAGAAGAGAATCACACACACTCCCAATTGAAGAGAATCCCAAACATTCCCTGTGGAAGAGAATCCCACCATTCCCTGTGGAAGAGATTCACACCACTCCCTGTGGAAGAGAATCCCACCATTCTCTGTGGAAGAGAATCCCACCACTCCCAGTGGAAGAGAATCACACCATTCCCTGTGGAAGGGAATCCCACATACTCCCTCTAGAAGTGAATCACACCACTCTCTGTGGAAGAGAATTACACCAATCCCAGTGGAAGAGAATTCCATACACTCTGTGTGGAAGAGAATGCCAACACACCCAGTGGAAGAGAATTCCATACACTCCTTGTGGAAGAGAATCCTAACACCTTCTGTGGAAGAGAAATCCACCACTCCCAGTGGAAGAGAATCACACCACTCTCTGTGGAAGAGAATTCCATACACTCCCTGTAGAAGAGAATCACACCACTTCCTGTGGAAGGGAATCCCATCACTCCATGGGGAAGAGAATTGCGACATTCCCTGTGGAAGAGAAGCCCATCACTCTCTGTACAAGAGAATCCCACCAGTCCCAATGGAAGGGAATCCCATCACTCCCTGTGGAAGAGAATCCGGCCATTCCCTATGGAAGAGAATCCCTCACTCTCTGTGGAAGAGAATCCGGCCATTCCCTATGGAAGAGAATCCCACTAATCTCAATGGAAGAGAATCCCACCACTCTCTGGAGAAGAGAATCACACCACTCCCTGTGGAAGAGAATCCCACCACTGTCTGTAGAAGAGAATTCCACCACTCCCACTGGAAGAGAATTCCATACACTCCCAGTGGAAGAGATTCCCACCACTCCCAGTGGAAGAGAATTCCATACACTCCCTGTGGAAGAAAATCCCACGACTCCCAGTGGACGGGAATTCCATACACCCCCTGTGGAAGAGAATCCCACGACATTCATTGGAAGAGAATCGCACCACACTCTGTGGAAGGGAATCCCACCACTCCCAGAGAAAGAGAATCCCACACACTCCCTGTGGAAGAGAACCCCACCACTACCAGTGGAAGAGAATCACACCAATCTCTGTGGAAGAGAATTCCATACACTCCCTGTAGAAGAGAATCCCAAACATTCCCAATTGAAGAGAATCCCACACATTCCGTGTGGAAGAGATTCCCACCACTCCCAGTGGAAGAGAATTCCACTACTCTCTGTAGAAGAGAATCCCACTAATCCCTGTGGAAGAGAATCCCACCACTCCAAGTGGAAGAGAATCACACCACTTCCTATGGAAGGGAATCCCATCACTCCCTGGGGAAGAGAATTCCGCCATTCCCTGTGGAAGAGAATCCCATCACTCTCTGTAGAAGATAATCCCACCATTCCCTGTGGAAGAGATTCACACCACTCTCTGTGGTACAGAATCCCACCACGCTCTGTAGAAAAGAATTCCATCACTCTCTGTAGAAGAGAATCCCACCACGCCCAATGGAAAAGAATCCCACCAGGCTTTGCAGAAGATAATCGACCACTCTCTGTAGAAGAAAATCCCACCATTTCCTGTGGAAGAGAATCCCACCATTTCCTGTGGCAGAGAATCCCGCCATTCCCTGTGGAAGTGTATCCCACCACTCTCTGTCGAAGAGAATCGCACCACTCCCACTGGAAGAGAATCCCACCACTCACAGTGGAAGAGCATCCCACGCACTCCCAGTGGAAGAGAATCCCATACATTCCATGTGGAAGAGAATTCCATACACGCATACCGGAAGAGAATCCTACACACTCCATGTGAAAGATAATTCCATACACTCCGTGACGAAGAGAATCCCACCACTCCCAGTGGAAGAGC
>NW_025180607.1:1760-2388 GCF_004010195.1 Chiloscyllium plagiosum | reverse complement strand
ACTTGCTATTTCTCGGCAAACTTCCTCATCGCCATTCTTAAGCCATTACCTCAATTAGGGAAGGTACTGGCATCCTTACCTTCAATTCCAAACAGATTAATGTCTCCTGTCCCAAATGTTCACCGAATTATTTCAGACTGAACATTGTGAAGATAGACGGATTAAGATGGAGTCATTTTTCAAGAACCTGGGTCTTCCAGGAGTAACCCCTGAATAGGTGTTGTGCCTTAATGCATCATTGTCAGCGCAGGAGGTTGTGAAGCAGCTTTAGAATGTAAAGGCTCACGTTCCTGATGGATTTGCTCGTGAATTTTATACGTAATTTATACACCTATTGTCAGGGCTGATGTTTAGCACGTTCCGTCACTCATACAGTCACGAACCCCTCCCTCCATCCTTCAGAGAGGCTCATCTCTCTGATGCTGCAGAAAGGAAGACCCTGAAGGATTGTGCTTCTTACACGCTGTTTTAAAAAATTCTCAAGGTCAGGTTCGTAGGAGAGTAGTCTGACACAGAACAAACGACCAAGAGGCGAGTCTGCTAGAATATGAGCATTTTATTCCCCGCAGCGCCGCCACAACCAGGTCTCATACTTACAACGGGTCTGGCTTATACTCACCCTACATGT
>NW_025180607.1:0-354 GCF_004010195.1 Chiloscyllium plagiosum | reverse complement strand
TTTCACCACATTCCATTGCTTGGCCCAATACATGTGTTACATTATGATTCACACATGTATTGGGACATAATTTTACACCACACACGCCAATCTCTCATTTAAATGTTGGTTTCAAAATCCTGTCTGAGACCCGTGCATGAAAGCTGGAAATTTTGCTGCCTTCCGTTGCCAAAGAGGACCAAACAGGCTTTATAAAGGGATGCAGATCTTCCTACAATGTAAAGAGGTTACTCAATATGATCCAAGAGTGTCAACAACAATCTGTCCAGGGATTACTGATCTCTTTAGATGAGAGAAGGTATTTGATTGGGTTGAGTGGCAGGATCTCTTCTGTACATTAGAACGGTTTGGTCT
>NW_025180606.1:1455-2388 GCF_004010195.1 Chiloscyllium plagiosum | reverse complement strand
GTTTTGTCTGGGTTTGGCGAGCAGCTTCAGCTAATAGGAGCCAAGAGGGATTAGTGGGTAGTATGAGCGCTCCCTGTGGGGAAGGAGGGAGAATCACATCTTATTTGTGTAATATGTTGGTTAATTGTACAAGGAGTAGTTAGGTGTTTTGAGTTGGTAGTTTTCGCAGTTGTAGTTTCAAGTTTATATGAACTGTTTACCACTCTCTCGCAGTGCACAATACAAAGGATCCTTCCTCACAGGGGGATCACGGGCTATTTCGGATGGCTATGGCTAACCGCTCATTTAAATGGTGCACCTGGAACATTAAACAGGAGTCATTCACCAATTGATGCGTTCAGGCCTTAGAAAGGAAAGGGTCAATGTAGCCTTGGTGCGAGAAAAAAGACATCTAACCGAGAAGGAACAAGTAAAGTTACAGAAGAGAGTGTTTGGCTGGGTGTTCTTTTCATCCTTTAATTGAAAATGTAGAGGGGTAGCTTTTCCCATTCAGAAGAACGTTCTATATCAGTTGTTTGTCCAAATTCAGGACGACTGTCAACTTTTTCTGATCCATGAAGCTTTAATACATAGCGAGGAACATGGGAGAGAGTCATAGAGTCATAGAGATACACAGCATGGAAACACACCCTTCGGTCCAACCCATCCATGCCGACTACATATCCCAACCCAATCTAGTCCCACCTGCCAGCACCCGGCCCATATCCCTGGAAACCCTTCTTATTTATATACCCATCGAAATGTCTCTTATATGTTGCAATTGTACCAACCTCCACCATTTCCTCTAGTAGCTCATTCCATACACGTACCACCCTTGAAAAGTTGCCTTTCAGGTCTCTTTTATATCTTTCACTTCTCACCCTAAACCTATGCCCTCCAGTTCTGAACTCCCCAACCCAATGGAAATGACTTTGCCTATTTACTCTATCCATG
>NW_025180606.1:0-1153 GCF_004010195.1 Chiloscyllium plagiosum | reverse complement strand
ATTACACTCCATCTGCCACTTCTCAGCCCATTGGCTCAATTGGTCCAGATCCTGTTCTAACCTGAGGTGAACCTCTTCGCTGTCCACTACACCTGCAATTTTGGTGTCATCTGCAAACTTACATACTGTACCTCTTATGCTCGCATCCAAATCATTTATGTAAATGCCAAAAAGTAGTGGACCAAGCACAGATCCTTGTGGCACTCCACTGGTCACAGGCCTCCATTCTGAAAAACAACCCTCCACCACCACCCTCTCTCTCTTCTACCGTTGTGCCAGTTCTGTGTCCAAATGGCTAGTTCCCCTGTATTCCATGAGATCTAACCGTGCTAATGTGTCTCCCATGGGGAACCTTGTCGAACGCCTTACTGAAGTCCAAATAGATCACATCCACTGCTCTGCCCTCATCAATCATCCATGTTACTGCTTCAAAAAACTCATTCAAGTTTGTGAGACATGGTTTCCCACGCACAAAGCCATGGCGGCTATCCCTAATCAGTCCTTGCTTTTCCAAATACATATACATCATATCCCTCAGGAGTCCCTCTAGCAAGTTGCCCACCACCAAGGTCAGGCTCACCGGTCTATAGTTCCCTGGCTTGTCTTTACCACCCTTCGTAAACAGTGGCACCACGATTGCCAACCTCCAGTCTTCCGGCACCTCACGTGCGACTATCAATGATAAAAATACCTCAGTAAGGGGCCCAACAATCTCATCTCTAGCTTCCTACAGAGTTCTCGGGTACACCTGATCAGGACCTGGGGATTTATCCACCTTTACCCGTTTCAAGACATCCAGCACTTCTTCCTCAGTAATCTGGACATTTTGCAAGATGTCACCATCTATTTCCCTACAGTCTATATCTTTCAAATCCTTTTCCACCGTAAATACTAATGCAACATATTCATTTAGTATCTCCCCCTTTTCTGTGGCTCCACACAAAGGCCGCCTTGCTGATATTTGAGAGGCTCTATTCTCTCCCTAGTTACCTTTTTGTCATTAATACATTTGTAAAAACCCTTTGCATTCTCCTTAATTATATTTGCAAAAGCTATCTCATATCCCCTTATTGCCCTCTTGATTTCCCTCTTAAGTATGCTCCTATTTCCCTTCTACTCATCTAAGGATTCACTCTATCTATCCTGTCTATAC
>NW_025180605.1:1830-2387 GCF_004010195.1 Chiloscyllium plagiosum | reverse complement strand
GTTTGTGTGTGGAATGTGTGTCCAGAGGAAGTAGTGGATGCATGAACAGTGACAATGATTAAAAGACATTTGGAAAAGTACATGAATAGGAAAGGTTCAGAGGGATATGGGCCAATCACTGGCAGATGGGACTAGTTGGGTTTGAGAACATAGTCAGCATAGGCGAGTTGGAGCGAAGGGTCTGTTTGTGTGCTGTATGACCCTGTAGTTGTTCTGTACTGGTCTTAAAACCATTTTCTTGGAAATCCAAGGTGGCGGTGGTTTGAGTGGTCTGCTGTGCTGGGCTCTGTGCCATACCCCCGGCAAGGTGGACTTTACCCCTCCCCCCCCCCTCATTAACCATCCGTAGGAGAAAACAATTGCTAATATAAACTTACTGAACGTCTGGAGCTGCTATAATTGTGGTTTGACAGCTTTAGGACCAGAATGAAAGCAAATGAAGGAAAGGGGCCGACGGGTGCAGCAGGTAGGGCACTCCCCTACTGCATCGCGGGCGCCTGGAGCCATTGCTCAAACTCCCAGAGCAGTCCCTTTGGATTTAATGGGGCAGCAGTTAC
>NW_025180605.1:0-796 GCF_004010195.1 Chiloscyllium plagiosum | reverse complement strand
GTAGAGGAGTGGCTATACTGGTAAGAAGGAACCTCCCTTTCCAGGTAATTGAGCAAATTAAGGACAAACATGGACTGCCCGTCTGTCTTAAAGCTCTAATACATGGAGAAGAGTATGGCGTCCTGAATGTGTATTGTCCCCCCGGTGCACCCTCTTAAATTTCTAATTGATGCAGTTGCTAAATTAATGAGTCTTGGGGTACGCCGCATGGTCATTGGAGAGGATTTTAATCGCCTAATGGATCCCGAGGTAGACAGGGTGCCAAGGGACCAGGCAGGTACACCCGAGCTATCTAAGCAGTTGATGGGCATGTGCGAGGAGTTGGGATTAGTGGATGTGTGGAGGCATCTCCACCCTAATGGAAGAGACTTTATTTTCTCTTCCAACCCACACTAGTACCACATGGGAACTGACACTTTTTAATGCCATTGGATTGCTTGGACAGAACATTGGCTTGTGAAATTGGCAATATAGATGTCTCAGACAATGTGCCAGTGTATTTAGATGGTTAAGTCAAGAGGGGTGGAATGGATGCACAGCACTAGTACATGAACCCATTCCTGTTAAGGGATAGCAAATTTGTTGAGTACATCACAAGAGTTCAGGGCCATCTGGGATATCAACTCGGGTACGGCCAGTAATCTGGAAATACTGGAGGAGGCCATTAAGGCATATTTATGAGGTCTGCTTATTTTTTATTCAACGACTAGAAGGATGCAGAGGAAGGAGCAACAACAGATGTTGGAGACCCGTCTGCAGATAGTGAGGAAGTATAATATAATAGGCCTTCACTGGT
>NW_025180604.1:0-2387 GCF_004010195.1 Chiloscyllium plagiosum | reverse complement strand
TGGAAGGGAGAGACTCTCCAGCAGCGCGCCGGCAGGGCTGCCCCTCTCCGGGGGACGAACCAATGGTGCCCCACGACTGTCCCGCACCGCGGCCCGACTCACCCAAACCCCCAGGGGCTACTCCTCTGGCCCCTGGGGAGGACCTCAATAACCATGACGGCCGTGGTGCGGGCGATGACGGAGGACCCTCCGCTGGGTCGTGGAGGGGAGGAGGGTGTTATCCTCGCTCCTCCCTCCCAGACTGTTTTTCTGGGGGCCTTGGCCCTGGGGGATGACCTTTTCCTGGGGGATGACCTTTTCCCCGAGGAGCCAGGCGTCCCGGTGTCGGGAGAGGAGCAGGGCCCCGAGCCTCTGCCGCCCGATGACCCGAACCCGGGGCGTTCCGGGAAGGGGTGCGCCGAGGAAGGTACCGCCGGTGACCCTGGGGGTGGGGTCACCGGAGCTTTGAGGCCGGTTGGCGGCACCGGACCAGCCCCCATCCTCTCGGTGGGGGAGGGGTCGGTGACCGAGGGTGACCTCCCGGAGGAGGGTTCGGGATCGGTGGCGGACACCGGGGACGACGCGGACTCCGTCTGCAGTGACGTTTGAGTCCCAGGTGCCCCCCACCGATCTCCCCCTCCTCCCCCTCGAGGAACTCCGGGAATTTGTCGAGGAAACTCGGGGTTGCCCGGATAGAGCCCAACTGGAGCTCCTTCGATAAAGTGTACTGGTCGGCCCACATTGCCCGCCAGGTGCCTGGGCTCGACATTAATGAGCGAAAGTGAGTCAGGAACTTCCTGGGGGCACTCCTGGTGAGGGCGAGGGACTTCAGTGCCCCTCCCTCATCCTCCCTGTCAATATATATACAGGTTTGTTAGTTGTACTGGTGGTGGTTGCACAAAGCTTCCGACATGGAGATGACTATAGCCAGCCTCCACATCAACGGCAGCAGGGAGTCGCAGCGCAGATTCCAGACCCTCTCGGTCCTTCGAGACGGGAGGTATGCGGTGTGCTTCCTGCAAGAAACCCACACTACCCCGGGAGACGAAGCCACCTGGCTCCTGGAGTGGCAAGGGGGGGGTCTACATGAGTCACCTCACCCGCAGATCTGGCGGGGTGGCTATCCTGTTGGCCCCGCATTTTCAGCCGGAGATCTTGGGGGTCAGGGAGCCAGTGCCAGGCCGCTTGCTTCACCTGACGGTTCGGCTGGGGGGCGCGGTGCTTCACTTGGTGAACGTCTACGCTCCCCTGGCCGGGCTGAGGCAAGCGAGCTTCTTCGAAGAAGTGTCCGCTCATCTCGCTTCCATCTACGAGAACCAGTGCGTCGTCCTCGGGGGAGATTTTAACTGCGTCCTCGAGGGCAGGGACCACGGCGGTGCCCGCACTGGCTGCGCGTCGGGGAAGAGGTTGGGGGACTTGGTCAAGTCCTTCGACCTGGTGGACGTCTGGCGGAATCTCCATCCCGACTCCATCGCCTTCACCTTCGTGAGGCCTGGGGTCGGAGCGTCCAGAATCGACCACCTGTACGTTTCGCGGGCGTACGCCTCCTGTTTCCCGAAGGCCTCCATGACAAAGAGGCGGAAATCCAGGATCGAGGAGTTGGAGAAGGAGATGCTCGACCTGGAGTCACGCCTCGGTCAGCCTGACGTGGACCCGGCCCTGCATGGGGTGTACGAAGAGAAGAAGGCCGCACTCTGGGACCTGCAGCTCGTCGGTGCTCGGGGCGCATACCTGAGCTCCTCCAGGGCCTGGACCGCGGCTCCCCTTTCTTCTACTCGCTGGAAAAAAGGCGTGGCACCCATCAGCAGCTCCTTGTGCTGCTGGCCGACGATGGGTCCCTCGTCTCGGATCCGGAGAGAATCAGGGCCCACGTCCGAAACTATTGTACGGCTCTGTTCTCTCCGGATCCGTCCAGCGAGGATGCTCGCAGAGTTCTGTGGGAGGACCTGCCGCACCTCAGCCTGGAGAACGCCGGAAGGCTCGACGCTCCCGTCACCTTAGAGGAGCTGACCGGCGCCCTCGACCGGCTCTCAAGGGGCAAGTCCCCGGGGCTGGATGGGCTGACTGGAGTTCTTCAGGGCGTTCTGGGAAGTCCTGGGGAGCAACTATGCACAGGAGCTTGGGGAGTGTCTAAAAAATCTTCGCCAAGGTGTTGTCTTCTCTCCTGGCTTCCGTGCTGGCCCACATGATTCACCCGGACCAGTCCTACACTGTCCCGGGCTGGAACATACAGGACAACATCCACCAGATCCGGGACCTGATCCATTTCTGTCGACGGGCTGGTCTGCCGAGCGCCTTCCTGTCTCTCGACCAGGAGAAGGCGTTCGACAGGGTCGATCACGAGTACCTGCTCGGGACTCTGCGGGCATTTGGGCTCAGGATGCAGTTCGTCGCCCGGATCCAACTTT
>NW_025180603.1:1312-2387 GCF_004010195.1 Chiloscyllium plagiosum | reverse complement strand
GGGAGGGGAGACACTGACTCTCCCCGGGGTATGGTGTCGGGAGGGGAGACACTGACTCTCCCCGGGGTATGGTGTCGGGAGGGGAGACACTGACTCTCCCCAGTGTACGGTTTTGGGGGGGGAGACACTGACTCCCTGGGGTTCCGGGGGGAGGTGCAGACTCTCCTGTTGTGATTGAACCAGGATGTGGGGGTGACAGGGTGACTCTGGGTGAGATTACTCCTATAGGGTGTCCTGGGAATACCCTCAGACCTGCCAAAGTGACAAACAAAATCACCAGGTTAGCAGTGACCAACAGGAACCTGACGTAGAGATATTGATCTGTGTCGGAGCACGTGCTGCCTTGGTTGTGAAGGGACCCAGTAATTCCTGAGTGTATCCAAGCATCAATCAGACAGCAATTAACTCAGGAAGAAAAGACAGCATGGTTTCTCTCGCAGTTTCTCTTCCTTTGCCAATTCACACAGACTGCTCTGTCTCGCTGTCTATCTCACTCCCACCTTCTCTGTCTCTGTCTGTCTGTCTCTCTCTCTCACACACACATTCTCATTTGCCATCTCTGTCTCTCGCATACTCTGTCTGTGTTTTGTACTCAGTCTCACACTTGCTCTCTATTAGTTTAGAGTCACCAAGGTGTACATCGCAGAAACAGACCCTTCGGTCCAACCCGTCCGTGCTAGCCCAGATATCCCAACTCAATCTAGTCCCACCTGCCAGCACTTGGCCCATATCCCTCCAAACCCTTCCTATTCATATACCCATCCAAATACCTCTTCAATGTTGTCATTGTACCAGCCCCCACCACATCCTCTGGCAGCTCATTCCATACGCGGACCACCCTTTGGGGGAAAAAGTTGCCCCTTAGGTCTCTTTTATATCTTTCCCCTCTCACCCTAAACCTCTGCTCCTCTAGTTCTGGACTCCCCCACCCCAGGGGGGAAAGACCTTGTCTATTTACCCTATCCATGTCCCCCTCGTGATTTTATAACCCTCTAGTTCTGGGCTCCCCCACCCTAGGGGGGGAAAGACCTTGTCTATTACCCTATCCATGTCCCCCCTCGTGATTTTATAACCC
>NW_025180603.1:0-1022 GCF_004010195.1 Chiloscyllium plagiosum | reverse complement strand
CAATATTCCAACAGTGGCCTAACCAATGTCCTGTACAACCACAACATGACCTCCCAACTCCTGAACTCAATACTCTGACCAATAAAGGAAAGCATACCAAACGCTGCCTTCACTATCCTATCTACCTGCGACTCCACTGTCAAGGAGCTATGAACCTGCACTCCAAGGTCTCTTTGTTCAGCAACACTCCCCAGGACCTTACCATTAAGTGTATAAGTCCTGCTAAGATTAGCTTTCCCAAAATGCAGCACCTCACATTTATCTGAATTAAACTCCATCTGCCACTTCTCAGCCCATCGGCCCATCTGGTCCAGATCCTGTTGTAATCTGAGGGTAACCCTCTTCGCTGTCCACTAGATCTCCAAATATGGGGTCATCTGCAAACTTACTAACTGTACCTCTTCTGCTCACAATAAAATCATTTATGTAAATGACAAAAAGTAGAGGACCCAGGATCGATCCTTGTGGTACTCCACTGGTCACAGGCCTCCAGTCTGAGAAACAACCCTCCACCACCACCCTCTGTCTTCTACCTTTGAGCCAGTTCCGTCTGTCTCTGTCTCCATCTCTCTCTGTCCCTCTGTCTCTATCCATCTCTCTCTCACTGTCTCCCTCTCTCTGTCCCCCCTCCATCTCTTTCTTTCTCTCTCTCTCTCTGTCTGTCTCTGTTTCCCACTCGCTGTCTCTCATACGATGTCCCTGTTTCCCCCTCAGCCCAGCAGTCAGCCCACAGGGCCGAGCCTGAGTCAGACGCACATCCTGCGGGAGTCCCTGATCCCGCTCTCCTGGTCTCCAAGGAGCTGCCTGGATCCTGCTGTTCCTGTGCCGTCCCTGGTGGGGAAGGGGGCACTGACCAGGTGAGCTGGAGGGGAGGGTCTGGGACTCAATGGGAGCAGCGCTCACCCAGAATTATACAGAACAGAAGGAGGCTGTTCCCCAAACTGACCCGGACCCAGCCCCGTCTCAATCCTGTGGCTTCAGGACCAGGACAGAGGCTGGGAATCCTGCAGCGAGGAACTCCC
>NW_025180602.1:0-2387 GCF_004010195.1 Chiloscyllium plagiosum | reverse complement strand
CCCAGTCGATGGTAGTCATAATGTGGAGGAGCCTGTGTTGGAATGGGGTGGACAAGATTAAAAATCGCACAACACCTGCTTACAGTCCAGCAGGTTTATTTGTAGGCACCATGTTTCAGAGTGCTGCGTCTTCATCATTTGGTTGTGGAGCACAATCATAAGACACAGAATTTATCACAACAGGATTGCAGTGTCATGGAATGTAATATCAAACACAATTATTTTATGCCTTTCATATTTTAGGATGACCATCTGCACTTTGAAAGCTAGTGCTTTAAAATAAACGTATTGGACTATAACCTGGTGTTGTTTTGAATTTTAATTCGCCCAATCGACCTCTGCTCAATCCTGCTTAATGGCCCCAAACCTGGCCCTGCTCCAGTTTAAGACCTTATGATCTTGAGTACTGTGTGCATTTCTGGTTTCCAAATTTAAGAAAAGACATTCTGGCTATTGAGGGAGTGCAGCGTAGATTCACGAGATCAATTCCTGGAATGGCGGGACTACCTTACGCTGAAAGACTGGTGCGACTGGGCTTGTATACCCTTGAGTTTAGAAGACTGAGAGGGGATCTGATGGAGACATATAAGATTATTAAAGGATTGGACACTCTGGAGTCAGGAAGCATGTTTCCGCTGATGGATGAGTGCCGAACCACAGGACACAGCTTAAAAATACGGGGTAGACCATTTTGGACAGAGATGAGGAGAAACGTCTTCACCCAGAGAGTGGTGGCAGTGTGGAAAGCTCTGCCCCAGAGGGCAGTGGAAGACCAGTTTCTGGATTCATTTAAGAAAGAGTTGGATAGACCTCTCACGGATAGGGAATCAAGGATTATGGAGATAGGGCAGGAACAGGATACTGATTTCGGATGATCAGCCATGATCTTATTGAATGGTAGTACAGGCTCGAAGGGCAGATTGGCCTACTCTATTAATCTGTTGACCTGTCTGATCTTTTTCCATAACTCTGTTAAAACGAAGACAATTGTGGTCACTGGACCCAAAGTGCTCTCCCACTAACGCTTCACTCACTACCCTGACCTCATTTTCTGAGGCGATGTCCAGTGTTGCAACCGCCTGAGTATAGTGGGGCCCTCTACATATTGATTTAGTAAAGATTTCGTGGACAACTTTGACAAATTCCATCCCATACGGGCCTTTTATACTCTGCTGGCCAAGTCAATCCAGGGGAAGTTAAAATCTCCAAAGAATACTACACTATTATTAGTATATGTATAACTGCAATCTCTCTACACATCTGCTCCTCTAGTTTTCGCTGGCTATTTGGGAATCTGGAACATTGTCCCAACATAATGATCATCCACTTTTTGTTTCTAACTTCTAAACATATGGCCTCATTTGATGACTCTTTAAGAGTATCCTCTCGAAGTGCTGTTGTTCTGCCCTCCCTTATCAAAAGTGCAACTTCTCCCCTCACTTACTTTTCCCTCTGGCCCGCCTGTGGCTTCTGTATCGTGGAACACTGAGCTACAGTACTGCCTTTCTCTCAGCCATGTTTCTGTTCGAGCTATAATATCCCAGTCCCCAAAGCTCACCCATGCTCTGAGTTCGCCTGCATTACAAGTCAGGCCTCGTGCGCTGAAATAAATGCATGTTAAACCAAAAGTCTTTTCTCCCGCGACTGTGCCCCTGGATATACTGAATAATAAACCAGTGTTCGATGGCTGATGCATTTTTCCCCTGACTGGTCGATAGGCCCTCTCTTACTCAAAGTCCCTGCTAAACTAGTTTAAACCCTCGCCGGGTCACACTAACAAATATCCCCCGCAGTGATCCTGGTGCCCCTCTGGTTCAAGTAAATCCCATTCTCCTTGTACAAGTTACCTATTCCCCAGAAGAGATCCCTATGATCCAAACCTTACCACCTCCCCCAGCTTCTCAGTCAAATATCTATCTGGCCTATTTTTCTATTTCTATGCTCACTGGGGCAGGTGGCACTGGGAATAATGTAGAGATCACTACCATTGAGGTCATCCTTTTTAACCTCTTAGCTAACTCCTGATACTCATCTCACAGGATCCCATCCATTGTCGACCTCTGCCATGTAGACCGATGTGCACATTGACTTCTGGCTGTTCACCCTCCCCCTTCAGAATGTTCAGTAACCGCTCAGAGACATCCTTGACCCCTGTACCCGAAGGCGGCATAACATCCTGGGAGTTCATCTGCAGCCAAAGAATCTCCTGTCTGTCCGCCAAACAACTGAGTCTCCGATCAGTATCACGATCAATAGAGAGGATCTGGCAAACAAAGAGTGGGAGGACTATTTGCAGTTGGGTCTATATTTGGAAAGTGAGAGTACATTAAAGTGAGACAGTGAGTATTCAGGGCCAGTGTGTTACCGACGAGGGAATATTAAAGGCA
>NW_025180601.1:0-2387 GCF_004010195.1 Chiloscyllium plagiosum | reverse complement strand
GTTTTACAGCACTCTGTCCCCCCGGGCTCTGAGGTTTTACAGCACTCTGTCCCCCCGGGCCCTGAGATTTTACAGCACTCTGTCCCCCGTCGGGCCCTCAGGTCTTACAGCACTCTGTCCCCCTCTCCCCCGGGCCCTGAGGTTTTACAGCACTCTGTCCCCCGGGCCCTAAGGTCTTACAGCACTCTGTCCCCCTCACCCCCGGGCCCTGAGGTTTTACAGCACTCTGTCCCCCTTGGCCCTGAGGTTTTACAGCACCCTGTGCCCCCGCGCCCTGAGATTTTACAGCACTCCGTCCCTCCGGGCCCTGAGGTTTTACAGCACTCTGTCCCCCCGGGCCTTTTACAGCACTCTGTCCCCAAGGGACCTGAGGTTTTACAGCACTCTGTTCCCCCGGGCCCTAAGATTTTACAGCATGCTGTCCCCCGTCGGGCCCTAAGGTTTTACAGCACTCTTTTCCCCGAGCCCTGAGGTTTTACAGCACTCTGTCCCCAAGGGACCTGAGGTTTTACAGCACTCTGTTCCCCCGTGCCCTGAGATTTTACAGCACTCTGTCCCCCCGGGCCCTGAGGTTTTACAGCAGTCTGTCCCCCCTGGCCCTAAGATTTTACAGCACGCTGTCCCCTGTTGGGCCCTAAGGTTTTACAGCACTCTTTTCCCCGGGCCCTAAGGTCTTACAGCACTCTGTCCCCTTCCCCCCCCCCGGGCCCTGAGGTTTTACAGCACTCTGTCCCCCTGGGGCCTGAGGTATTACAGCACTCTGTCCCCCCAGGGATTGAGGGTTTACAGCACTCTGTCCCTCCTGGCCCTAAGATTGTACAGCACGCTGTCCCCCGTCGGGCCCTAAGGTTTGACAGCACTCTGTCCCACAGGGCACTGAGGTTTTACAGCACTCTGTCCCCCCGGGCCCTGAGAATTTACAGCACGCTGTCCACCCTCAGGCCCTGAGGTTTTACAGCACTCTGTCCCCTGGGCCCTAAGGTCTTACAGCACTCTGTCCCCCTCCCCTCCCCTGGCCCTGAGGTTTTACAGCACTCTGTCCCCCCAGTCCTGAGGTTTTACAGCACTCTGTCCCCCAGGGCCCTGAGGTTTTACAGCACTCTGTTCCCCCGAGCTCTGAGGTTTTACAGCACTCTGTCCCCCCGGGCCCTGAGGTTTTACAGCACTCTGTCCCTAGGGCCCTGAGAGTTTACAGCACTCTGTCCCCCTGGGCCATGAGATTTTACAGCACTCTGTCCTCCCTGGCCCTGAGGTGTTACAGCACACTGTCCCCCCGGGCCCTGAGGTTTTACAGCACTCTGTCCCCACAGGCCCAAGGTGTTACAGCACTCTGTCCCCCAGAGCCCTGAGGCTTTACAGCACTCTGTCCCCCCGGGCCCTGAGGTTTTACAGCACTCTGTCCCACAGGGCCCTGAGATTTTACAGCATTCTGTCCCCACGGGCCCTGATGTTTTACAGCACTCTGTCCCCCAGGGCCCTGAGGTTTTACAGCACTCTGTCCCCCCTGGCCCTGAGATTTTACAGCACGCTGTCCCCCTGGGCCCTGAGGTTTTACAGCACTCTGTCCCCCCTGGCCCTGAGATGTTACAGCACTCTGTTCCCCCGGGCCCTAAGATTTTACAGCATGCTGTCCCCCGTCGGGCCCTAAGGTTTTACAGCACTCTTTTCATCGGGCCCTGAGGATTTACAGCACTCTTTTCCCCGGACCCTGAGGGTTTACAGCACTCTGTCCCCCCGGACTCTGAGATTTTACAGCACTCTGTCCCCCCGGACTCTGAGATTTTACAGCACTCTGTCCCCCCAGGCCCTGAGGTTTTACAGCACTCTGTCCCCCCGGGCCCTGAGGTTTTACAGCACTCTGTCCCCCCGAGCCCTGAGGTTTTCCAGCACTCTGTCCCCCCAGGGCCTTGAGAGTTTACAACACGCTGTCCCCCGTCGGGCCCTAAGGTTTTACAGCACTCTGTCCCCCAGGGCCCTGAGGTTTTACAGCACTCCTTCCCCCCGGGCCCTAGGTTTTACAGCACTCTGTCCCCCAGAGCCCTAAGGTTTTACAGCACTCTGTCCCCCAGGGCCCTGAGGTTTTACAGCACTCCTTCCCCCCGGGCCCTAGGTTTTACAGCACTCTGTCCCCCAGAGCCCTGAGGTTTTACAGCACTCTGTCCCCCCGGGCCCTGAGGTTATACAGCACTCTGTCCCCCGGGGCCCTGAGATTTTACAGCACTCTGTCCCCTAGAGCCCTGAGGTTTTACAGCACTCTGTCCCCCCGGGCCCTGAGATTTTACAGCACTCTGTCCCCCCGGGCCCTGAGGTTTTACAGCACTCTGTCCCCCCGAGCCCTGAGATTTTACAGCACTTGTCCCCCGTCGGGCCCTAAGGTTTTACAGCAC
>NW_025180600.1:0-2387 GCF_004010195.1 Chiloscyllium plagiosum | reverse complement strand
TGCCACTTTCAAAGAACTGTGTACCTGCATCCCGAACAACACTACCCAGGGCCCAAATATTAACTGTACAAATCTAGTCCTGGTTTGACTTCGCAAAATGCAACAGCATGCTTTTTTCCACCTGCCATTCCTAAACTCACTGGCCCAGTCGTACTGTTGATCACGTTGTATTCTTAGATAACCCTCATCACTGTCCACTTTCCCACCAATTTCAGTGTCACTCACAAACTTGCTAACCATGACTCCTTTATTATCATCCAAACTGTTTTATATAAATGATGCACAACAGTGAGCCAGCACCGAACCCCACAGCACACCGTTGGTCACAGGCCTGCAGGTTGAGCAGGAACCCTGTATGAACATGCTCTGTTACCTACCGTCAATCCTGTTTTGTACCCAGTTGGTGAGTGCTCCCTGGTTAGGTGTGATCTAAACTTACTAACCAGTCTGCCATGCAGAACCTTGTCAAAGGCCTTGCTAAAGTCCATGGAGACATCATCCACTGCTCTGCCTTGATCTATTATTTGTCTACCTCCATAAACACTCAGGTTTGTGAGACATCATTGTCCACACACAAAGCCACGCTGATTATCCCTAATCATTCCTTGCCTTTCCTGACAAGGTCCTGTGGATTTTTCCACCTTTAAGCATTCCAAGATATCCAGCACCACCTCCTCTGTAATATGGAGATTTTTCAAGATGTCACGATCTATTTCCCAACATTCTGTATCACCCACGTCCTTCTCTACAGTAAACACTTTTGCAAAATACTTGTTTAGTACCTCCCCCATCTCCTGCAGCTCCACATGCAGTCTGCCTTGCTGATCTCCCTAGGTACCCTTTTGTCCTTTATGTATTTGTAAAAAAAAAAACATTGGATTCTCCTTAATCCTATTTGCCAAAGCTATCCCATGTCCCCTGCTCGCCCTCATGATTTCCCACTTTAGTATACTCCAAATGCCTTTCTATGGATTCACACTATCTCTCCTGTCTATACCTGAGATATGCTTACTTCTTTTTCTTAACTGAAACCTCAATTTCTCTCCTCATCCAGCATTCCGAACACCTCCTGGTCTTTCCTTTCACCCTGACAGGAATACGTCTCCTGTATCTGGGCTGCTGTTTACATTTTTGAAGACTTCCCAATTCCCAATGATAAACTTTTCATTCGCCTAAAATGGAAACTCCCCAATTCCTGCATCTCCAGAAACTGAGCTCTGTTCAGTAATGTAGAACTGGAGGTCACCACAATGCACCGAGAGTGCTTTTTACCAGAGCAGCACCAAGTCAGTGTCAGGCAAACAGACAGCATGGGCAAATAGATTCACATCTGAACTCCCATCTCCCAGCATGGCAATCTGAAGCTGTGCACAGCCATTTGGGGGAGTTATGCAGATATCAGGCGTATTGTGTGGCTAAAAGGGGTTTCAGTAATTTGGAGGTAAGATAATAATATAGCAGGTTACAGAGCTGAGGAGAATTGTCAGGTCTTGAAGAGGTTTAAGAGTGCTGGAGAAAGTTACCGAAGTAGGGACAGTTTAAGATTAAAGGATTCCTTTACAGGGATAAAGGCAGGATTCATGACAGTATGCAGAAACAGAACAATCTTGGGGTCCACGTCCATTGATCCCTCAAAGCTGCTACTCAAGTTGATTGCCTTGTTCAGAAGCTATATGGTGTGTTGGCTTTCATTAGCAGGGGAATTGAGTTTAAGAGCTACGAGGTTATGCTGCAGCTCGATCGAGCCCTGGTTAGAAAACCCTTGGTATATTGTAGTCAGTCCTGGTTGTCTCATTAGGAGAAAAATGTGAAAGCTTTACGGAGGGTGCAGAGGAGATTTATCAGGATGCTGCCTGGACTGGAGGGGAGGCCATGTGAAGAAAGGTTGAGGGAGTTAGGGCATTTCTCATTGAAATGAAAAAGAATGAGAAGTGACTTGATAGAGGCAAACGCGATCATTTGAGGCCTAGATAGAGAGAATAACCAGAGAATTTTCCCATTACAAAAGTGGAAGTAACGAGGGGGAATAAATTGAAGGAGATTGGTGGAAGGTTTATAGGAGATGTCAGAGATGGGTTCTTTACGCCTATTGTAGGAGGTGTGTAGAATGCACTGCCAACAACGGTAGTAGAGTCCGATATATTAGAGATATTAAAGCAACTCTTACATAGGTACATGGCTGATAGTAAAATGTAGGGTCTGTAGGATAAAAGGTCAGCACAACATTGAGGTCTGAAGGGCCTGCACTGTGCTGTACTGTTCTACGATCTAAATAGGGAGGGTTATAATGGTACAAAGAGGTTTCAGAAAGCTGGAGCGGATGGGATCTGAATGAAGAGACACAAATAGGAAGATGTGCTCGGATTGTCGGAGGTAACACAGACAGC
>NW_025180599.1:0-2387 GCF_004010195.1 Chiloscyllium plagiosum | reverse complement strand
GGGTATATCAGTGTGTTACAATGAGGGGTGTGGGATACTGGAGTATTTGTCGTAACTTATGTAGAAGACTGGCATCTTGCTTCATGCCGACTTCGCTGTTCGAAGGACGTTTGGAGCCGGGATATTCCCGCCCCTGAGGATTGAGGACATCTAGCTCTGGAGCCTCCTCAGTCTTAATCCGCCCATGTCAGCACAACCGCAGGTCGCAACCTTGCATTTTGGTTGAGAAGACGTTGCCACCAGTGGGGAGAATGTGTGCCTGGCTGGCAAGGTCTGGGACGAGGTGATGCAGTTGCCGGATAATGATGAAAATCCCACAACATCAGGTTATGGTCCAACAGGTTTATTTGGAAGCACTCGCTTTCGGAGCGCTGCTCCTTGGTCAGGCTAATAAACCAGTCCCTGGTGTCGTGTGATTTGTAAATCTGTACACCTCCTCCTCATCACAGAATAAAGAGGCATTCATCTGACAAGGATGTGGAGACAGTTCATTTCCCAGAGCCCCCCGGAGAGAGGTGGAGGCTGGGTCAACCAGGGTTGAAAGAGGAGGGAGGCGGTTGAGCGTAATTTCAAGGAGTCCAGGCCTGGTGTTGTTGAATGGTGGGGCAGCCTCAGGATTCATTGCTGCTCTCGGTTTTAACGATGCACTATTTATGTTTCTCCCCTCACCCCCCCCCCCCCCCCCCCAACGAACTCGGGGTGATCCAACTTCTCATCCCATTCTGAAAGCCTCGAGGAACGTGTCCCTTCCCTCTGATCATCTCGGAGCGGTCAAATCCCATGACAAAAAAATGGCCCGCCATTTCAAACCAACTCACACTTCCAATTCGAATCCACTGAATCCTATCGAAACTTCCCCGGCATCTCCTGAAACTGGGAAAGTATTCATTGTCACATTCACCCCACCCTGTGGGATAACAATACATTCTGAAACCAGTGTGGTTTGATTTGATTTGATTTGATTAAGTGTCACATGTACAGTGAAAAGTTGGGTCTTGGTGTGCAGTACAGGCAGATCAGACCATACAAAGATCACAACGTCCTTACATGGACGAATTAAGACTGAGGAGCCTCCAGAGATAGATGTCCTCAAGCCTCGGGGGCGGGAATACCCCGGCTCCAAACATCTTTCCGACTGCGAAGTGGGCGTGAAGCAAGATGCCAGCGTCTTCTCCATAAGTTAGCAAGAAACACTGTTTGGTGTATCACACTCTGCGCGCGTAATGGGGAGTGACTGTAATTCATCAGAAATAAAACAAAAAGTTGAATCAGGAAGAGTTCTCCACACAGTTCTTTCTCCTGAGACCTCTCTGTAATTTCTCGGCCCCCGCGGTTTCTGTGCTGAACACAACAAATGACTATTCCTTGACGTCAACTTTTGCCTGAAAACGGCGCAGAGCTGCTGGGGAAGGGGGTGGGTGGGAGGAAACTCATTCGCGCCTTTTATGCAGCTGTGCCTGCTGTCAGGTTTTCCACTGACATCCTCACTGCAATTGCTTGCAGATGTCAAATGAACAGCACTGTCATGAACCAGGCAGTGTCCGACATCGGCCCTTGTGTGTCTGTCTGGCCTTTTCGAGAGCACACATTCGTCAGTTTGGAAATTAGACCTGCTTTTGGTCTCAACTCGAAGCTCGTCGTCAGGGGTTGGGAGTTGCTTGAAGCATTAACATGACTCGATACAATATTGTTTCAATTAGGCTTCCTGCCCAGAATTCAGTTGCCAATGACACATTGCTTTATATGTGTCCCTGAAGGACAGAAGAGATGTGGGTGTCTCCATCCACTGCAGAGGAGCAGAGATACAGAGTTTAACTCTTTAGTGTCAGGCACCCGGATTCCCCTTCTAGATAATCCTGCATCCACCTCCCTCCACCCCTTGCCCCTGGCCTGTTGTTGAAGGGGATAGGAGGTTAGAGGGGATGGGGCTGCATATTGTTACTCAGTGTGTGGTGGGCGGTCACAATTGGAGGTGTAGTGGACAGCGAAGAGGGTTACCTCAGATTACAACAGGATCTGGACCAGATGGGCCAATGGGCGGAGAAGTGGCAGATGGAGTTTAATTCAGATAAATGCGAGGTGCTGCACTTTGGGAAAGCAAATCTTAGCAGGACTTATACAGTTAATGGTGAGGTCCGAGGGAGTGTGGCTGAACAAAGAGACCTTGGAGTGCAGGTTCATAGCTCCTTGAAAGTGGAGTCGCAGGGAGATAGGATAGTGAAGAAGGCGTTTGGTATGCTCTCCTTTATTGGTCAGAGTATTGAGTACAGGAGTTGGGAGGACATGTTGCGGCTGTACAGGACGTTGGTTAGGCCACTTAGAGTCATAGAGATGTACAGCACAGAAACAAACCTTTCAGTACAACCCGTCCATGCCGACCAGATATC
>NW_025180598.1:0-2387 GCF_004010195.1 Chiloscyllium plagiosum | reverse complement strand
TCGATGAGGGTCACATAGGGGGCGGTGTTGGACTTTGGTGAGGGTCAGTCTGGGAGTAGTGTGTGGACGGTGGTGAGGGTCAGACTGTGGGCGGTGGGTGGATGGCGGTGAGGGTCAGGCTGGTGGCAATGAATGGACGGCAGTGAGGGTCAGGGTGGACGGCGGTGTTTTGGGTCAGTGAGTGTCAGGTTTGGGGCGGTGTGTAGACATAGGTGAGGGTCAAGTTTAGGGCGGTGTTGGACGGCAATGAGTGTCAGGCTTGGGGGCGGTGTGTGGACGGCGGTGAGGGTCAGGTTGGGGGCAGTGTTGGACGGCAATGAATGTCAGTCTTGGGACAGTATTGGACGGCAGTGAGGGTCAGGCTTGGGGTGGTGTGTAGACGGCAGTGAGGGTCAGGCTTGGGGCAGTGTTGGACAGCGGTGAGGGTGAGGTTTAGGGCGGTGTGTGGTTGGTGGCAAGGGTCAAGCTGGGGGCAGTCAGTAGACAGCAATGGGTGTCAGGCTTGAGCGGTGTGCAGACGGCGGCAAGGGTCAGGCTGGGGACGGTGTGCAGACGGCAATGAGTGTCAGGCTTGGGCGGTGTGCAGACGGTGGTGAGGGTCAGGCTTGGGGCGGTGTGTGTATGGCGGCGAGGGTCAGGCTCGGGGTGGTGTTGGACAACAATGAGTGTCAGGATTGGGGCGGTTTGTGGACAGCGGTGAGAGTCAGGCTTGGGGAGGTGTGTGGATGGTGGTGAGCGTCAAGCCGGTGGCGCTGTTGGATGGCAACGAGTGTCATGCTTTGGGCAGTGTTGGATAGCGATGAGGGTCAGGGTTGGGGCGGTGTGTTGACGGCGGTGAGGGTCAGGCTGGGGGCGGTGTGCAGGTGGAATTGTGGGTCAGGCTGGGCGCTGTTTGACGGCGGTGAGGGTCAGGCTGGGGGCGGTCTTGGACCATGGTGAGGGTCAGGCTGGGGCGGTGTGTGGACAGCGGTGATGTTCAGGAAGGGGGCGGTGTGTGGACAGCGGTGAGGTTCAGGCTGGGGGCAGTGGGTGGAAAGTGGTGAGGGTCAGGCTGGCTCAGTATGTGGGTGGCAGTGAGGGTCAGGTTGGGGAGGTGTGTGGACTGCAGTGAGGGTCATGCTGGGGGCGGTGTTTCGGGGTGGAGAGGATTAGGCTGAGCGTGGTGTGTGGACGGCAGTGAGGGTCAGGCTGCAGCTGGTGTGTGGACGGCGGAGCGGTTCAGTCTGGGGGCGGTGTTGGTCAGACTCGGGGTGGCGTTGGACAGGAGTGAGGGTCAGGCTGGGGCGGTGTGTTGATGGCGTAGGGGGTCAGGCTGGCAGCGGTGATGGTCAGACTGGGGGTGGTGTTGGACGGCGGTGAGGGTCAGGCTGGTGGCGGTGTGGGTCAGCAGTGAGGTTCACGGTGGGGGTGTTGTGTGCACGGTGGAGGGAGTCAGCCTGGGGGCAGTGTGTGGACGATGGATGGGGTCGGGCTGGGGATGGTGATGGTCAGACTGGGGGTGGCATTGGACGGCGGTGAGGGTCACGCTGGGTGCGGTGTGTGGATGGCAAAGTTGGTCAGGCTGGATGCAGTGTGTGGACGGTGGAGGGAGTCAGTCTGGGGGCGGTGATGGTCAGGCTGGAGGCGATGATGGTCAGACTGGGATGGCGTTGACCGGCGGTGAGGGTCAGGCTGGTGGCGGTGTGTGGACAGCAGTGAGGGTTAGGCTGGTGGTGGTGTGTGAGCAGCGGTAAGGGTCAGGCTGGGGGTGCTGTGTGGACGGCAGTGAGGGTCAGGCTGGTGGCGGTGTGTGGACAGTGGTGAGGGTCTGGCTGGGGGTGGTGTGTGGATTCCCATGTAGGTCAGGCTGGGAGCGGTGTTGGACGACAGTGAGGGTCAGGCTGGGGGTGGTGTGTGGGCGGCAGCGAGGGTCAGGCTGGGAGCGGTGTTGCACGGTGGTAGGAGTCAAGGCTGGGGGCCGTGTGTGGGTGGGCATTCGTGCTGTGTGCTGCTGCAGTCTTCTGAATGGGGAGCAGACTTTGAAAACTCCGGGCCCCAGAGGAAAGGCATTTAATCGATTCACCGAATCATTGATTGTCCAAATGAATTAGTGCCCACCCAACTCGTTCACATAATTGAGGTTCCTCTGTCGGTGGGAACATGAATAGGAAGGGTTTAGAGGGATATGGGCCAGGTGCTGGCAGGTGGGACTAGAATGGGTTGGGATACCTGGTCAACATGGAAGGGTTGGCCCGAAGGGTCTGTTTCTGTTATGTATATCTGTATGACTCTATGACCTTCCAGCCAATCAATTTTGTATCCAAATCTCCCCATCTCCTTGTATTCTATGGTGATGAACTTGCTAACCCGTCTGATATGTGGAACCTTGCTGAACGTCTTTCTGAAGT
>NW_025180597.1:0-2387 GCF_004010195.1 Chiloscyllium plagiosum | reverse complement strand
GATCCGAAGTTCATCCAGCTCCAGCTCTAGTTCCCTAATGCAGTTGTTGAGGAGCTGGAGTTGGGTGCACATCGCGCAGATGCAGTCAGCAGGGACACTAGTGGTGACCTTTACCTCCCACATACTGCAGGAGGTACATTCAACTGCCCTCACCTCCATTCCCACTATTCTAAATTCCCAAAGAGACTGTAGAAAAATAAAGGATAAAAAAAACTAGTTACCTTCCCAATCCGGTGCACAGTACCTTTTTTTTGCATAGAGGAGGATGGATGGATGGGAGACACTCCCTAAGTAGTGTTTTAGGTAATGCAACCACCCAAATATATTACTTCACTTACTCAGCTGTCCCATGTCCGCTCCTGCTCAGCGTGCGCTCCACCTATTCATGAGGTAAGTTTAAATAATTTTAAATTTACCTCCCCAGCAGACCCCTGGTCCTCGCCATCGCTCCTTCCACCACCGGCAAAATGGAGCATCTTATGTGAAGCAGGTTCAGAGCTGGTTCTATGGAGGGAGGGCAGATGACTATTGATATTATTTCTGAGGAAATAATGATCTAGTTTGTATGTTGAGTATAATCCAGTGGTCACCTATATTTTCCATTTACCACCCCCTGAGAAAAAGAACAGGAAATGACATCACCATAGGAAATGATGACACCACAGGAAATGACATCACCAACCCAAGGAAACTCAAACCTATAAATAGAAAGCAGGCTACACCACCAGTGCTTCATTCGGAGGCTCACTGAAGATGTTAGCTAGTATGGTGACAAAACGTTTGACAATGAACCTTCCAGCTCAGCAAGCAAACCTACATCCAGAACATCTTCCAGGGAGTTTTTCATTTTGAAACTGTCAATGATGGGCCTTTATCTATAAGAAAGCATCATGTTAGAGTAAAAATTCAGATTTTGTTTAGGTTTCAGATTAATCTCCACACTGAAAATCTCTTCTGGTTGCTGCAGTATTCCTTTAAATAGCAGTATCCTTGTATCCTGCCCCTGCCACCAGCCATCTCCCAGCATCCTTATGAGGAATCAAGGATAATTAGACAAAGGAATGGAATTTTGAATAATGTGTGAGGCCCACATTCTGTGTGCTATAACATAAGGTATTCAGATTCTGGTTGCAGTTATTGAGAATCAGGATATTAATCCTATGATAATAATTTACTTTCAAAATGTAGAAATGCTGCAGAACTAGCCCACCTCACTTCGGGATTCTGGAACTCACTGCCTGTATGGATGGTGAAGCAGAAACTATCTCAACATTTAAGAAGTATTTAAATGTACATTTGCATGCCAAGGCAGAAAAACAAATGATAGGCAAAGTGCTGGAAAATGTTATTAGAACAGTTAGGTAGATGTTTTTGACTGCTGAAAGTTTGATGGGCTTAAAGGGTTTTTTTGTTTTCTGTGCTGTCGGTCTCTAAGTAGTTACCTCCCAAATGTAAAATGAAGTTATTTAGCCTGGATGTTACAATGCAAAGTGTGATTCTTTCTTTTAATATGAGAGTTTTATGAGCGGAGAGAGCAAATATTGAAAGGTATTATGTTGCTTTTGGTTTAGAAGAATCAAACAATTTTTCTTTGTTTAAGGAAATCCCATAGGTTGGTGGGTTTTCAATTCAGTTTGCAGGAAACCTGGCTACAGTTAGGTGTGAGAACCATTTCTCCTAGAGAAAGGAGTTCCAAGCAGTTAGAAAATAGATTACCTCAGTGTAAGGGTTTTAGTTTGAAAATTCTAGACCAGAAGTATTTGGTTAGAGCCCTGAATGGGGTTACTTGAAGCTAAGAAAATTTAAGCTCAGTTGTATGCTCTATATTGACGTCACATCATCTGGAACATCACAAAGCAAAATTAAAGTGACAAAGAGTTCATTTAAAAGTTAAATCCAAGAGATTGTAATAGAGGGAGATGGTTAAAAGAATTCTGAGGCCATGAGAAAAGCAGAAGATTGATAATTTATGCCCCAGTTCTGGCAGGAAGAATTTGTTAAGGACACAGGCACAACACTTTATTTAGAAAAGAAATGCATTGTGAAAGGTAGGCAATCACCTATCTTCCCACAAGGTGGGAAGTCTCTATTTTCTCTGCACAAATTAGATTAGCTTCTCTACAGTATGGGAACAGACCCTTAGGCCCAACTAGTCCACACTAACCCTCTGAAGAGTAACCCACCCAGACCCATTCCCCTATCCTATACTTAACCTTGACTAATGCACCTAGCACTATGGGCAATTTAGCTTGGCCAGTTCACCTGACCTGCACATCCTTTGGACTGTGCAAGGAAACCAGTGCACCCAGAGGAAACCCATGCTGATACAAGAAGAATGTGCAAACTTCACACAGACAGTCACCCGAGGCTGGAATTGAACCTGGGTC
>NW_025180596.1:0-2387 GCF_004010195.1 Chiloscyllium plagiosum | reverse complement strand
TAAGGGCTACGGGGAGAATGCGGGTAGGTGGAGTAGAAATGCCCATCAGCCATGATTGAATGGCGGAGTGGACTCGATGGGCCGAATGGCCTTACTTCCGCTCCTATGTCTTATGGTCTATGGTCTTAAGGGAGTTGTCAACAACCGCAGCTGTGTTACAGACACTAGGGGAGTCAGGTGTGGGGACTGAAGGCAGCACGTTGGGATACAAAGGAGATAATCACTGTGAAGGAAGGCAACTCCACATGTAAAAGGTGTGAGATAATAGAGCATGGGCTGGCAAGAGGCACTGGGAGAATGGGGTGTCATTAACAGTCACCATGCCTCTGGCTTCAATAGAAAAATAGTGCAGAACTGTTTTTTGCCACAACTGAGCTCTATTTCTGAGTAGATGTAGAGTTAAATTAAAAAAAAAACGAGAGTGGGAAATGGAGAAGATAAATTCTGATTGGTTTGATCAGGGAGGGCAAGGCATATTGAAGCAAGAAGGTTAATTGTGCTGAGAGGTTGAGCCTGTGACTTACTCCGGGGACACTACCTGTGTTCCCTATCATCCTCATCCAAATCACAAGTGGGCAATTGAATCAGAAAATGACTACCCCTCGATCTGAGAATGGGGGGATTAAGGTTTCAGCTCGGCTAAGACAGCAAGCTCAATTGGCGAGCAATGTAGGGCACTTCAAGAAGCCAATAGCATAACACAGACTCACGCAGTGTGGGTTTAAGGTATCTGTGATCATATAATTCAGTATGTGGGCCTCACTCACTGTGCCAACTGTAAATCCTAGCCTCAAGCAGTCTCAACCATATCATTCAACAATTCAAATTAATCCTACCAATGGCTGTGAAACTCAAGTAATGTCAGGTGAACTGTAAAGATTAACCCTCGGTTCACAATTTGTATTCAGCTTCCAAGATTTCATAGTCTGCACAATATCCGGGAGGAGGAATTTCTTCCAGTGGTGAACCTGTGGAACGCATTGCCACAGAGAGCTGTGGAAGCCGGGTCATTGAGCGTATTTAAGACGGAGATGGAACAGAATAGTAATTTATTGTCACTTGCATTGTCACAAAACAAAATGCAGTGAAAAGTGTTTACATCATCACAAACTGATGCCATTTTAGTATGGAAAGTATATGTAGGGGAGGTAATGGCCTCGTGGTATTATCACTGGACTGTTACCCCAAAGACCTAGGTAATGCTCTGGGAGCCTAGGTTCAAATCCCACCATGGCAGATAGTGGATTTGAATTCAATAAATATCTGGAATTAAGAGTGTAATGCTGACCATGGATCCATTACTGGGGAAAAACCCATCTGGTTCACTAATGGTCTACATATGACTCCAGACCCACAGCAATGTGGCTGACACTGAACAATTAGGTATGGGTAATAATTGTTGGTAAAGCTGGTGATGCCCTCATCCCATAAGTGAATAAAAGTATATATTTATTTTAATTAAGATAAAGTCCATCTTAGTTCAATTCACATCTCCAGAGCTCCTGAAGTCAAAGAAACCAAACACCGAAGCCACGATAAGGAATCCTGGACTGGATTCACCATGATACAAATGTAGCTTCCAGACCTTTGGAATCATAGAATCCCTACACTGTGGAAACAGACCATTAGGCTCAACAATGCCTCACTACCCTATTACTTTACATTTCTCCCTGACTAATGCACCTAACCTATACATCCCTGAACACTATGGGCAATTTAGCATGGCCAATTCACCTAGCCTGCACATCTTTGGATTGTGAGAGGAAACCGGAGCAAACCTACACAGACACTGGGAGAATGTGCAAACTCTACACAGACAGGCGCCCAAAGATGGAATTGAACCTGGGTCCTGAGTGCTGTGAGGTAGCAGTGCTAACCACTGTGCCACCATGCTTCCCAGGGGCCCCAACCCACTTTGTCACTGAAGCCGCTGCCAAAACAGACTACCATATCATAGAACCCACCAGAACATGGCCGCAATAGACAGTCAGGTCCTTGGTTAGTAAGGAGATCAAGGGTTATAGGGAGATGGTAAGAGAATGAGGTTGAGAAACATGTCAGCCATGATATCCGGTATCCGTCGCTCTTGAAGTGGTCTTCTCTACATTTAGGAGAGACCAAATGTAAATTCAGGGCCCATTTCACCAAGAATCTCAGCCAGGCCTGCAGGGGTCGACCTGATCTCCCAGTCACCACCCATTTTAATTCCCCTTCCCATTCCTTTTCCGACATGACCATCCATGGCCTCCTCTCTTGCCACAGTGAATCAGACTGCAGGTTGGAGAAACAACACCTCATTTTCTGCCTGGGCAGCCTACATCTTGGAGGACTCAACATTGACATCTCCAACTTATGGGCAGCACGGTGGCACAGTGGTTAGCACTGCT
>NW_025180595.1:1482-2387 GCF_004010195.1 Chiloscyllium plagiosum | reverse complement strand
TGTAGGGGTTGGGAGGTCACGTTGTGGCTGTATCTTTGGGAATACTGTGTTCGATTCTGGTCTCCCTGCTACAGGAGGGATGTTGTGAAACCTGAAAGGGTGCAGAAAAGATGTACAAGGAAGCTACCAGGATTTGAGCTACAGGGAGGGACTGGGGCTGTTTTCCCTGGAGCGTCGGAGGCTGAGGGGTGACCTTAGAGGTTTATGAAATGATGAGGGGCGATAGGTATGCGGAGTCGCTATTTCCCCCTCGGGTCGGGGAGCCCGGAACTCGAGCGTTTAAGTTGAGAGGGTGGGATGATTTGGAAGGGGCAGATTTTTCCCCGAGAGGCTGGTGTGAGTGTGTGTGAGTGTGTGTGAGTGTGTGTGAGTGTGTGTGTGAAACAAGCTTCCCAAGGAAGGGGTGGATTGAGACATTGAAGGTGGCTTCCGGATGGTGCCCAGGGTTCAGAGGGATGTGATAACGCTGGCAAATGGGAGGGGGTTAATTTGGGGCGGGGAGGGGGGAGTTAGGGGTTGCGAGACACTCTCTCCGTGTCCCCCCCCCTCTCCCCTGTCCCCACCCCCTCCCCAGGACGGAGCGAGCAAGGCTTCCACTGGTCGACCAGGCAGCCGTTTCAAGGGGAAACATTCCTTAGACAGCGATGAGGAGGACGATGAGGAGGAGCAGGACGCCCAGAAATACGACATCCTGGCAACCGAGGACATCGAGGGTGAGGGGACTGGGGGAGGGGGGGGAGAGGGACACGGAGCGGGGAGGGAGGAGGTCGCTCTACTCCTCTGCCCTCTCCCCCTCCCTCCTGATGTCATTCGCTCTCTCTCGCTCTCTCCTCCCATTCCCCTGTCTCTCTCTCTCTGTCCCTGACCCCACGACCCCCCCCCCCCCCCCCCCCCCCCCCCCCCCC
>NW_025180595.1:0-744 GCF_004010195.1 Chiloscyllium plagiosum | reverse complement strand
AACGTCAAGGGGGCGATGGTTAGATTCTCTCTCAATGGGGACCCCCAGGATGTTGATAGTGGGGGGGGAGGGGGAGGATTCAGTGACGGTAACACTATTGAACGTCAAGGGGGCGATGGTTAGATGCTTTTCCTCTCTGATAGGACAGGGGTGGGAGTTTGGCTAAGGGGACCGGTTGTCCGGGGGACTGGCGGCGTATCACGTGCGTCGGATCTCCCCGTTTCAGGTGCGGGTCCAGCCGAGACCGGTGAGGGCGGAGGCAGACGAGGGCAACGCTGAGCCGCTGACTGACGTCAGGAGCCTGTTGGAGGGAATTCTGGGATATCTGCAACCGGGCGAGACGGTGGCCAAAGCTCTCAGGAGACTGGGCAGCGCCAGAGTGGAGCGTCCGAAACGCAAGAGGCGGAGGGCAGGAGGAGGAGGAGGAGAGCAGCAGGAGGACAGCGAGAAGGAGAAGGAGGAGAGAGGGGAGGCGCAGAGCCTGGACTCCCTCACCAGTCTCGCCGACCAGATGGTGGCCTGGGGGGAGTTTGAGATCTACCAGGAGACGTACGAGAGGATCCGGTATCGCCTGCGCAAGGCGAGGGAGCGGCCAGCTCAGGCACCAGCGCACAGGGAGGCCCTCGACATGTTCGCCGAGCAGATCGACGAGAGTGAGCTCCTGGTGAAGGCAGAATCACCTCCCGGCCAAGGTATATACCCCCCTCCTACCTCTCAGGGAGATATCTGTACACTGACTGGTGT
>NW_025180594.1:0-2387 GCF_004010195.1 Chiloscyllium plagiosum | reverse complement strand
CAATCAAATACTTACCAAATTTAGCCTCAACTGCGGTTAGATGAACTCCAGATACCATAAGCTCACAAGAGTGTAGGAAATTGGAACATAGAACAGTGCAGCACAGCACAGCCCTTCAGCCTTTGATGTTGTGCCAACCTTTTATCCTCGTCTAAGACTAAACTAAACTTCATACCCTTCATTTTATTATCATCCATGTGTCTATCCAAGAGTTGCTTGAATGTCCCGAATGTATCTGATTCTACTACCACCGCTGGCTGTGCATGCCATGCACCTACCACTATCTGTAGAAAAAAATACTGTCTCTGACATCTCCCCTCAGCCTTCCTCCAATCACTTTTAAATTATGCTCCCTGCGTGATAGCCATTTGCATCCCGGTAAAAAGTCTCCAGTTGTCTACTCTATCTATGCCTCATCATCTTGCACCTATGTTATGTATCCCTCATCCTTCTTCACTCCAATGAGAAAGGCCTAGCTCCCTTAGAAATTCTCCAAAAGACATGCCCTCCTGCACAGGCAACATCCTGGTAAACCCTGTCTGCACCCTCTGGAAAGCTTCCAATTTCTTCCCAAAATGGGGCGACCAGAAAACAACACAATACTTCATGTGTGGTCTAACCAGGGCTTTACAGAGCTACAGCATAATCTCGCAGCACTTAAACTCAATCTCCCTGTTAATGAAAACCAACTCACCATATTCTTCTTAACACCCCTATCAACTTGAATGGCAACTTGAAGGTACCTAAGGACGTGGACCCGTCTGTTCCTCCACACGGCCAAGAATGCTACCTTTAACCCTGCAATCTGCATTTGAATTCCATCTTCCAAAATGAATCACTTCAGAAAATAGGAAATTGGAGCAGAATTAAGCCATTTAGCCAATCGGATCTGCTGTGCCGTTTGATCACGGGTGAAATGTTTTTCAGCCGCATTCTTTTGCCTTCGCCAACTGATCAAATTGTTCCCTTAATAATGAAAAACGTATTTATCTCTATCTTAAATAAACTACTTTTTTCTGTGGGCAGGAGTGTGCATATATTAGTGTGTAAGTGTTCAAACCTGTATCTATATGTGTTGTGTGTTTAATGTGTCTATGTATATTTGTGTGTATCCCTGTCTGCATCTCTGTTAAACGTGAACTTTGTAGTTTTTGGGGTAAATCTACTGAAATTGACACCAACACGCTCCCCCTTCCTCCATCTCTACTGTCTGTCAATGTTACTTGTAGAGCCATACAATGCCACTCTCTGCTGGCCGCCCCTGCACAAATGTCAGATTTTTTTCTCTCTTAGAGGACATCAAATTCTGTGAATCTCTCAGATTGCATGGCTGCTTGGGTTTTCAAATAAAGCCTTTTTAAGCACAGAGCAGTTTCGTCTGATACCTAATATTATTGTTGTTGAGATATTACCAACATCACTGGGTCAGTTTCGGGACTTTTCAATCCTTTCTCACTTATAATTTGTAAAAGTGCATTACAAAAGATTTCAAGTTAAAGAACGCGCAATAAATGCATTCCATCACTTTACAAATGTTTCAGTCGACCTTCATTGGATGCAGTTGCAATGGAAATACTCTTTATTGTGTACACTCTGTGCCACGAATAATCTTCAAAGACAAATCACTTCCAAGTTGTAGAAGGAGCGCAGACATTTCTCTACACGAGCATTCTCCACTCTTCGGGTCCTCAGTACAATTACGATACTCCCTATATCTGCCTATATGTGTGTGTGCGTGTGTGTGTGGTGACAGTGTTGTCAGTTTGGATGGTGCTGTGAGCTGGCTCGCTCCCAGAATGAAACTCTGATGTGAGAAAGTGAGGTCAGCAGATGCTGGAGATCAGAGTCCAGAGTGTGGTGCTGGAAAAACACAGCAGGTCAGGCAGCTTCAGAGGAATAGGAAAATTAACGTTTTGGGCCGGAGCACTTCACCAGGAATGCCGTCGATGTAGTAGAGTGTGAAGGCCAACCGAGGGGAGATTGCTTCACTTTAAACACCACAGAGGCTGACATATCCGCTATGCACATGGATACACACAGAGACACGCAGGTACACACAGAGACGAATATAGACACGCAAAGACACACATTATTGATTATAGATACACACACACAAACTGATGCAGTAACACAGATACTAATACAGACATACAGAGACAAATACCGATACACTGATGCACATGCATACATAGATACACTGTCATCAGTACAGACATACTATACACACACTGACACACTGATGTTTATACAGACGTCGAGAATCTGCCAGTATTTACTTTTTCGCGTGGTGACATTCCCAATATTTCACTTGCTCTGTGTGGTGTGTGTCAAATTTTCCGTTGCACTGCAGGAACTCCTCTGCACTCTCTTTATAGCTTCCACATTTT
>NW_025180593.1:0-2387 GCF_004010195.1 Chiloscyllium plagiosum | reverse complement strand
ACAGCACAGCTCCCAGGCTGACCATAGCACAGTTCCCATGCTGACCACAGCACCAGCTCCTGGACTGACCACAACAGAGCTTTCAGACTGACCACAGCACAGCTCCCAGACTGACCACAGCACAGCTCCTGGACTGATCATACCACAGCTTATGTACTGACCACAGACGTTCTTCCAGACTGACCACAGCACAGCTCCCAGACAAACCACAGCATAGCTCCCAGACTGACCACAATGCAGTTCCTGGACTGACCACAGCACAGCTCCCAGACTGACCATGTCACAGCTCCCAGAATGACCACAGCACAACTCCTAGACTGACCACAGCACAGGTCCTGAACTGACGACAGCACAGCTCCGAGACTGACCACAGCACAGGTCCTGAACTGACTACAGCACAGCTCCCAGACTGACCACAGCACACGTCCCAGACTGACCACAGCACTGCTCCTCGACTGACCACAGCACAGGTCCTGAACTGACTACAGCACACCACCCGGACTGGCCACAGGACAGCTCCCAAACTGACCACAGCACAGCTCTCAGACTGACCATAGCACAGCTCCCGGACTGACCAGAGCACAGTTCACGACTGACCACAGCACAGCTCCTGGACTGACCACAGCACAGCTCCCAGACTGACCACAACAGAGCTCCTGAACTGACCACAGCACAGCTCCCCGACTGACCACAACACAGCTCCTGGACTGACCACAGCACAGCTCCCAGACTGACCATAGCACAGCTCCTGAACTGACCACAGCATAGCTCCTCGACTGACCACAGCACAGGTCCTGAACTGACTACAGCACAGCACCTGGACTGACCACAGCACACGTCCCAGACTGACCACAGCACTGCTCCTCGACTGACCACAGCACAGGTCCTGAACTGACCACAGCACAGCTCCTGTACTGACTGCAGCACAGCTCTCAGGCTGACCACAGCACAGCTCCTGTACTGACCCCAGCACAGCTCCCAGTCTGACCACAGCACAGCTCTTGTACTGACCACAGCACAGCTCCAGACTGACCACAACATTGCTCCTCGACTGACCACAGCACAGCTCCCTGACTGACCACAGCACAGCTCCCGGACTGACCACAGCACAGCTCCCGTACTGACCAGAGGACATCTCCCAGACTGACCACAGCACAGCTCCTGGACTGACCGCAGCACAGCTCCCGGACTGACCAGAGCACAGCTCCTGGGCTGAGCACAGCACTGCTCTCAGACTGACCACAGCACAGCTACCGGACTGAGCATAGCACCGCTCCTGGAATGACCACAGCACAGATCCCGGGCTAACCACAGCACAGCTCCTGGAATGACCACAGCACAGCTCCCAGACTGACCACAGCACAGCCCTTCAACTGACCACAACACAGCTCCTGAACTGACCACAGCACAGCTCCTGGACTGACCATAGCACAGCTCCCAGTCTGACCAAAGCACAGCTCCAAGACTGACCACAGCTCAGGGCCTGGACTAACCACAGCACAGCTCCTGGACTGACCATAGCACAGCTCCCAGTCTGACCAAAGCACAGCTCCGAGACTGACAACAGCACAGTTCCCAGACTGACCACAGCACAGCTCATGGACTGACCACAGTGCATCTCCCAGACTGTCCACAACACAGCTCCCAGACTGACCACATCACAGCTCCCAGACTGACCACAGCACAGCCCATGGACTGACCACAGTGCATCTCCCAGACTGTCCACAACACAGCTCCCAGACTGACCACAGCACAGCTCTTCAACTGACCAAAACACAGCTCCTGAACTGACCACAGCACAGCTCCTGGACGGACCACAGCACACGTCTCAGACTGACCACAGCACTACATCTGAGCTGACCGCAGCACAGCCCCTGGACCGATCACAGCACAGCTTTTCGACTGACCACAGCACAGCTTCTGCCCTGTCCATAGCACAGCTCCCAGACTGACCACAGCACAGCCCTTCAACTGACCACAACACAGCTCCTGAACTGACCACAGCACAGCTCCTGGACGGACCACAGCAGCACAGCTCCCAGACTGACCACAGCACAGCTCCCGGACTGACCATACCACAGCTCTTGTACTGACCACACCACAGCTCCTGGACTGACCACAGCACAGCTCCCAATCTGACCACAACACAGCTCCTGGACTGACCATAGCACAGCTCCTGGACTGACCACAGCACAGCTCCCAGGCTGACCACAGCACAGCTCCCAATCTGACCACAGCACAGCTCCCGGACTGACCATAGCACAGCTCCTGGACTGACCACAGCACAGCTCCCAGGCTGACCACAGCACAGCTCCCAGACCGACCACAGCGCAGCTCCTGGACAGATCACAGCTCAGCTCCCAGACTGACCACAGCACAGCTCCCAG
>NW_025180592.1:0-2387 GCF_004010195.1 Chiloscyllium plagiosum | reverse complement strand
ACAGCACTCCCTGTATTATTTTAGAGAACATCAATCTCTGCCCTAGTTTTGGAGAAGAGCAGTCTCTGACTTTAATGTAGGGAACAGCAGTGCCTGCTTTCTTGAAGAGAACAACTGTTGCTGTGTTGATTAGCGGGACCAGAAGTATTTGCTTGCTATTATGATAGCAAACATCTCTCCCTTTCTTTATTCTTGTGAAACGCATTTCCTGTCGTATTTATAGAGAACAGAAATTCCTTTCATTGTTATAGAGGATAGTTGTCCCTGTCATTGTCAGAGAGATCAGAGTTGAAAAAGAGATCAGGTATACTTGTTGTTATAATCGAAAACCGCAGTCACTATCTTTATTCCAGAGAACCACGATCTCCGTGCCCATTCTCGAGGACTGCAGCATCTAACGTTGTTCTGGAGAATAGCAGTTGCAGATATTATTATCGAATAATGAAAGCCATTCCTTTGTTCCAGAGGAAAGCATTCTATGCCCCTGCTATAAAGAACAGCAGGTTTGTAGAAAATAGTAATCTCGACTTTTATTATCAAGAAAAGCACGTCACTTTTTTTATTACAGGGAACAGCACATATTGACTTCATTATAAAACACAGTAGTCTCTTGCTTTGTTAGAGAAAGCAACAGCCCCTGTCATTTCTATCAGAACAGCTGTTCCTGTCTTTGTTATAGGGAAAAGCTCTTCCTCTCGTTATTATTGAGAAAAGCAGTATTTGTTTATCTTCCCCAAAATGACAATCCCTGTTTATTGTTGAGAGCAGCAGTCCCTGCGTAGATTACTGAGAACAGCAGTCGCTATCTATATTACTGAGAAGAGTACTCCCTATGTACATTACAGCGAACCCAGTCACACTTTATGTGACAATAGATACTATGTCTCCTGATCTTCCTCCATCAGCTGCCTTGTGAAGGACTGGGGATCTGAGAGCTAATGCTTCCAAATAAACCTATGGGCTACAACCTGATGTTATTTGATTTTAAACTTCGATTATTACAGAGAACAGCAGCCCCTGTGTATTACAGAGAACAGTGGGCTCTGTGTATATTGCAGACAACAGCAGTACCTGTAGTTCTTGCAGAGAACAGCAGCCCTGTTGTTATTACAGCCAACAGCATTCCTTGTCTTTCTTATAGAAAATTGTAATCCATGTTATTATTATCAAGAAAAACAGTCCCCTTATATATTGCAGAGAACAGCACTTCCTGACTTCATTATAAAGCACAGCAGTCCGTTTCTTTGTTACAGAGACCAACATTCCCTGTCATTGTCATATAGAACAACTGTCCCTGTCTATGATACAGGGAACATCTCTTCCTCTAATTATTATAGATAACAGCAGTGCTTGTGCAGCTTGCTGAGAACGGCAATCCAGTTGCATTGGCGAAAATAGTAGTCCCTGTGTGTATTACTGAGAACCGTAGTCCCTGTGTATTGCAGAGAATAGCAGTCCATGTGCAGTACAGAAAACAGCAGTCCCTGTGTGTATTACTGAGAGCAGCTGCCCCTGTGTATTACAGAGAACAGTTACTGTGTTCATGACTGAAAACACAGTCACACTGTATTTTGCTATACATTCTTGGTCTAATGATCTTGCTCCACCAGCTGCCTTGTGATGGAGCGGCGCTCAGAAAGCTAGTGCTTCCAAATAACCCTGTTGGAATATAACCTGGTGTGGTGCGATTTTTTAATTCTGTATATTACAGAGACAGCAGTCCCTGTGAATTATGCAGAACTGTAATCCATGTGTATATTACAGAGAATAGCGTTCCCTGTGTATATTACTGAGAACAGCAATCCGTCTGTCTTATCGAGCTCAGCAATCTGTGTATCTTAAAGAGAACAGCAGTTCGAGTGTGTTACAGATAGCAGCAGTCCCTGTGTATTGCTGAGATCAGTTGTCCCTGTTGTTATTGCAGACGATAGCAATCCCGCTTTTTATTAATGAAAAACAGCAGTCCCTGTATTTTTCATAGAGAACTGCAGATCCTGTCATCATTACAGAGAACAGCACTTCGTGTTTTCATTATAAAGAACAGCCCGACATGCATATCTTGCTGAGAACAACAGTACGTATGTATATTATAAAGAACCCCTTGTCCAATTATTATTGTCAAGAACAGCTGTTGCTACGTATCTTTTCGAGAACACTAGTTCCTGTGTACGTTACAGCGAATAGCAATCGTTGTAGATGCAGCAGGCAACACCGATTCTTGTCTTTAATATTTTAAGTTAAAAATCACACACACCAGGTTATTTTCCAAAAGATTATTTGGGAAGTGCAAGCTGTCGCAGCACTGCTCCTTTGTCAGGTAGCTATTGGGGCAGGATCATAAGACAGAATTTATGGTAAAAGATGAAATTGTCAGAAAAATGATAGAT
>NW_025180591.1:0-2386 GCF_004010195.1 Chiloscyllium plagiosum | reverse complement strand
TCAGTGAGGGATGGTTTGATGGATTATATTTAACTATTATCTTTTACATTAAAAAAAACAAATTTGCAAACCTTGTGTTAAAGATTAGTCCACAATAAATAAAAGTAAAAGAATTGAAACTATCTGAACATAACAGTTTTGAAAATTTCAAGTGCCCTTTTGAACAAAATCATGTGTATTCCTGGAAACCATCACTTTCCAGTTACTCAAACTCCAGGGAAATATTCCCTCCCTGTCTCAACCTTTGGTTTGATTTAACTGCTTTTCAGTTCTCGTTCTGTGAGCTGTGAAGCGTTCTTTTTCCCCCCTTTCTCCTACCCAGAAATGTTATCTCACACAGCTGAGCAACCTTCCCACCATCAAAATAATCATTACCCCATTTTGCTTTTGGTTAATCACCCGCAGTAAACCACCCGTGTAACCAATTGAATATTTATAAACAAGGCCCATGACTGGCAAAGCAAACCATTACAAGTGACAGAGTGAGAAGGGTCTAAATCAAAGTAGAGTGGGGGTGAGGGGGCAGCGACAGAGATAAAGCACTGTATCCCCTGCGGTACCCACCTCTATCTGAAGGCATCAAGAGCATTGATACACACCACATGCTCCTTCTCCAAGGACACCCTGCTGTGTAGCCTTTATCCTCAATCATAGAACAGAATCCCGACAGTGTGGAAGGAGAGCATTGGCCCATCAAATCCCACCGACCATCTGAAGAACATCACGCCCAGAGCACTCCATCCCTGTAACCCTGCATTTCCCATGGCTGATCCACCTAGTCTGCACATTCCTGGATCCTGTGGACAATTCAGCACGACTGGTCTGCCTCACCTGCACATCTTTGGGCTGTGGGAGGAAACCAGAGCACCTGGAGGGGACCACATTATCATGGGGAGAATGTGGGAACTCCACATTGACCAAGGCTTGTCTCCAAACTTGTACGTGGTTCTGTGAAGCAGCAGTGCTACGATCATAATTTAAATCAAAACAGATGATCCTTGCTTATTGTCACATTACTGTTTGTGGAGATTTACTGCCCAGAGAGACACCCTGAGGTTCAGAAAGTGGCAATATAAATTCTGTCAACTCCAGCCCAGTTAATGTGATTAATAACCACAACATCAGTACTCCAGCAGTGTCACCATGAACAAGGTCCAGTCCTGACTCTGATGAACAGTAACGTCAGAATCAGAGTCCTGCAGTGATGTGTGAACTCTACCCCACACGGAGCAGGTGGATGACCACTTACTGGACTTTCAGTTGTCTTGAAGACTCAACAAATCCCTTGTCACACAAAGACGTGAACACTTCATACCCAGTGTGAACCCGTTGGGTTCTCAGGGGGTGGGATGAATCACTGAATCCCTTCCCACACACTGAGCTTTTGAATGGCCTCTCCCCCTCTGTGGGCTCACTGGGGACTCAGGGGGCAGGATGAATCACTGAATCCTCTCTCACACAAATCCATCTGAATGGCCTCTCCCCCTGTGTGGGCTCACTGGAGTCTCAGGGGGCAGGATGAATCACTGAATCCCTTCTCATACACTGAGCATCTGAATGGCCTATCCCCTGTATGGGCTTGCTGGGGTCTCAGGGGGCAGGATGAATCACTGAATCCCCCCTCACACACTGAGCATCTGAATGGCTATCCCCTGTATGGGCTTGCTGGGGTCTCAGGGGGCAGAATGAATCACTGAATCCCCCCTCACACACTGAGCATCTGAATGGCCTCTCCCCTGTGTAGGCTCACTGGGGACTCAGCAGGTGATACATTTGAGTGAATCTCTCCCCACGCTGCGAGCAAGTGAATGGCCTTCCCCAGAATGAGCTCGCTGGTGTTTCAGCAGGTCTCTGAGTGAATCCTTTCCCACACACTGAGCAGGTGAATGACCTCTCCCCGATGGGATTGCACTGATGCCTCCGCAGATGGGAGATTTGAATGAATGCTTTCTCACACATTGAGCAGGTGTAGGGTCTAAATCCACTGTTCCATCTCTGGTGCCTCAGCAGATTGTAAGATCGAGTAAACCAATTCCCGTAAATGAGGCAGGTGAGCGGCCTCTCCACAGTGTGTGTGTCGGTGAGTGTCCCACTGGGAGGGGTAGGTAATTTCCTTCCCACAATCCTCATGTTTGCATACCCTCGCCCTGGTCCCGTCATAATGGTGTCTTCCCAGATCACATGACCAGTTAAATATTCGACCACATGCGAAACATGGGAATGATTTTTCTGGCCTGAGAATGCCGCTTTCCCCTTATTAACAATAAGGATCAGGACCTGCGGAATTGGATGACTCTGCAGTTGATGTGATGTTAAAGCTGAGTTTCCCATCTGGGAACTCTCTCTCTCTGTAAAACATTTTTTCCCTATTATTATTACACCTCCC
>NW_025180590.1:0-2386 GCF_004010195.1 Chiloscyllium plagiosum | reverse complement strand
AAAGGACACATTGACCATAAAGGAGGAGAAAGTGAGGACTGCAGATGCTGAAAATCAGAGTCCAGAATGTGATGCTGAAAAAGCACAACAGGTCAGGCAACATCCAAGGAGTAAGAGAATAGATGTTTCCTGATGAAGGGCTTATGTCTGAAAAGTCAATTCCCCTGCTCCTCGGATGCCGCCTGACCTGCTGTGCTTTTCCAGCACCACACTCTCGAAATTGACCATAAAACCTCATCAACAGATTACTGGTTTTTAATGAGCCACTAACATGGAGATGTAATTTATCTGGTGGGACAAAAATAGATGTTGACTATGTATGAGTAAGAGCTGTGTCAATACCTTGCACATTACAATGATCATTAGAGCAGATCTCACAGAGTATTGGTCAAGAAAGAGCCATTCAGCAGAATGTGGCTGCACCAGTTCTTCAAATGAGCATAATAAACTTGTGTTAATCTCTCACATTTTACTCCATACCCTTGCATGTTATTTTTATGCACATAATTATCCAATGCCCTCTTGAATACTTCTGTAGAATTTACCTCCCACCAGACTGCCAGGCAGTGTTTCTCATTCCAGGAGCCATTCATGTAAATCACTTCTGCACTCTCTCCAATGAGTTCACATTCATCCTACAATGTGGCAACCACAACTATATACAATATTTCAGTTGAGATCTATATAGTATCTTCTACAAGTTCAACATTAACTCCTTGCTTTTATAGGGATATTACATACGTACTTCATGTTCTGCAGCAATCCAACCACATTCAATGATCTATCCACATAAACATCCAGATCCTTGTGTTCTTGCATGCCCTTTGAAATACAACATAAAACAGGGGTTACAATTCTATGTTCTTCCCAATCAAAGTGCACAACTTCACACTCCTCTGCTTTGGAACTCCAGATTTGCCCACCCATTAACCTGTCTACATCGTTTTGGAATTCTACACTGTCTATCTGATAGAGTGAATTTATATTTTTAACCTGTTAGGGTTATACAAAGATTTTCAGATTAGAGAAAACAACAGATGTTAAACATCTTAGAAATGAGTCTGTCAGCAGGAATGTCAGCAACAATAGAAGGCAACATAACAAAATGAGTAAATGGGAAGCAGCCACTGAAACTACAATATCGAAAATAAGATATAACCACCTGATGAAGGAGCAGCGCTCCGAAAGCTAGTGCTTCCAAATAAACCTGTTGGACTATAACGTGGTGTTGTGTGATTTTTAACAAAAATAAAATGAAATGTGTCCTGACTGGGTGAAGGAGATGTTTACAACATTATTCAATTATCTAGAATGGATAGTTGTGTTTCTTTTTATGTTTGTATGAAGCAATATTGGAAGTTGAATAATGAGCTGATGTGACCAAATGAGTGCTATAAGATTTTCCCCTGCGCCTTCAGAGTTGTACACCAGTTTAATTGAGTTGGAGCTCTCCCAGCATCGCTTCAATAAAGTAATTGTAAACCTGTACTCGATCTCTAGTAATTAATTAATAGAAGTAGCCACAACACTTCTCGCACATTACAATTCTTCCAAGTTTTGCGTCATCTCCAAACTGAACTGCACACCAAGATCCAGCTCATAATATAGCATGTGGGATATAGGTAAATAATTACTAACTTTAGTGTATAACTGTGGATAATTGGGTACTAACTTTAGTTCATAATTATTCTAGCAAATAATTTCTTTCATCATGATAGTTTAGATAATTTACAGACTCAGCAAAATAGCTAAGAGAGCTGAAACGCATCAACTAGACGAGAAAAGACACATTGTTAAAATGTATATTCAGGAATGGAATGTACCTATGAACAATGGAAGATGTACAAGCAAACAGATAAAGTGAAAAGAACATCAAGATCCAAGTTTAGCAAAATCGCCCTTATGTCACCAACTTGGAGAAGTGGGGAAGTAATAAGGGCGGAACGCAGCTGGGTAGTGGCAGAACACAATAAGAGAGCTTGATAGGTATGAAGGCCTGTGAGGTAAACGGGGAGTACCAAAAATTAAAACTGTATAAATTGTAAAGCAATCCCTGAATGTGTGTGCCCACTGGTCACCCCTTCTTGCAAGAATGTTTCAATAAAATTCGCTGCTTCAGATTTTGACTCGGACTGAAATTTATTATACTGTGAGTTTTATTTCTCACAATTTGGGGGCTTCGTCCGGGATGTCCTTCATCACCGGCAGGGTAAAGCACCGTCAACGGCTGGGAAGACGCGTCCCGTTCTTTTTAGAACAGTCCCGTGTTCCTCGGCAGTGGGTTCCCCCCTCTGGTTGTCTGATCGAGATCTGATGAGAGTCTATCTGAACCAGGCGAAAAGTTTAAGTAGGTACAGGGAGCCAGGCAACTCTGTGCACAGACCAA
>NW_025180589.1:0-2386 GCF_004010195.1 Chiloscyllium plagiosum | reverse complement strand
CAATGGGTTGGAGTCTCTCTCTCTCTGGGAGACAGTGGAGGGAAGGGTCAGGGTGTAGGGTCAAAGGGCTATCACCCAGGATGGTCTAACTCTCTCTCTTCCTCCCTTCCCTCTGTCTCTCTCTCTCTCTTTCTTTTTCTCTCTCTCCCCTCTTTCTCTTCCCCACCCCCACCGATGCGGCGTGCAGTGGGAGAGGACGACATGGACGGCTATGAGACTGACCACCAGGATTACTGCGAGGTCTGTCAGCAAGGGGGGGAGATTATCCTGTGCGATACCTGCCCCCGGGCCTACCACATGGTCTGCCTGGACCCAGAGATGGAGAAAGCGCCGGAGGGCAAGTGGAGCTGCCCTCACTGCGTAAGTCTGCCGGCTTTCAGCGGGGATCCCTGCGCCGCCCCCTGTGGTCGAATAGTCAGTGATCTGATCAGCGCGCCGCCCCCTGTGGTCGAATAGTCCGTGAAATACTCGGCGCGCCGCTCCATGCGGTCAGCCCAGTGTATAATAATCAGTGGCTCTGTCCCTCTGGTATCGGTGTAGGTGCAAATGAAGATGGGTAACAGCGATCATAACAAAATAATTGAGAGTAATTATGGATAGGGAGCAGCGATCATAACAAAACAATTGAGAGTAATAATGTATAGGGAGCAGCGATCATAATGTAATAATTGAGAGTAATAATGTATAGGAAAGAGTGATCATAACAGAATAATTGAGAGTAATTATGGACAGGGAGCAGCGATCATAACAGAATAATTGAGAGTAATTATGGATAGGGAGCAGTGATCGTAACAGAATAATTGAGAGTAATTATGGATAGGGAGCAGCGATCATAACAGAATAATTGAGAGTAATTATTGATAGGGAGCAGCGATCATAACAATATAATTGAGAGTAATTACAGATAGGGAGCAGCGATCATAACAGAATAATTGAGAGTAATTACGGATAGGGAGCAGCGATCAAAACAAAATAATTGAGAGTAATTATGGATAAGGAGCAGCGAGCATAACAGAATAATTGAGAGTAATTATGGATCGGGAGCAGCGATCATAACAGAATAATTGAGAGTAATTATGGATAGGGAGCAGCGATCATAAGAAAATAATTGAGAGTAATTATGGATAGGGAGCAGCGATCATAACAAAATAATTGAGAGTAATTATGGATAAGGAGCAGTGATCATAACAGAATAATTGAGAGTAATTATGGATAGGGAGCAGCGATCATAACAAAATAATTGAGAGTAATTATGGATAGGGAGCAGTGATCATAATGTAATAATTGAGAGTAATAATGTATAGGAAAGAGTGATCTTAACAAAATAATTGAGAGTAATTATGGATAGGGAGCAGCGATCATAACGGAACAAAAGCGAAGGAGCTAACGAGGATGGGAAATAGTGATCATAACGATAAAAGCCGGCGATATAATGAGCGTGTGCGCGCGCCCCCTGTGGGTGAACAGCCGGCTGAATCCCTCTCTCTCTCTCTCTCCCCAGGAAAAGGAGGGTATCCAGTGGGAAGCCAAGGAGGAGAACTCGGAGGGCGAGCTGGGTGAGGGGGAGTTGGACGAGGGGGTACTGGGTGAGCCTGAGGAAGAGGAGGACGACCACATGGAGTTCTGCCGGGTGTGCAAGGACGGAGGGGAGCTGCTGTGTTGTGACTCCTGCCCGAGCTCTTACCACATCCACTGCCTCAACCCACCGCTGCCAGAAATTCCCAACGGGGAGTGGCTCTGCCCCCGCTGCCTGGTACGGAACCGCACTGTGACCCCTCACCCCTCACTGTGACCCTTCACCTCACACTGTGTACCCCCCCTCTGATAATTGAGAGTAATTATGGATAGGGAGCAGCGATCATAACAGAATAATTGAGAGTAATAATGTATAGGGAGCAGCAATCATAAAGTAATAATTGAGAGTAATAATGTATAGGAAAGAGTGATCATAACAAAATAATTGAGAATAATTATGGATAGGGAGCGGCAATCATAACAAAATAATTGAGAGTAATTATGGATAAGGAGCAGCGATCATAACAAAATAATTGAGAATAATTATGGATAGGGAGCGGCAATCATAACAAAATAATTGAGAGTAATTATCGATAGGGAGCAGTGATCATAACAGAATAATTGAGAGTAATTATGGATAGGGAGCAGCGATCATAACAAAATAATTGAGAGTAATTATGGATAGGGAGCAGTGATCATAACAAAATAATTGAGAGTAATTATGGATAGGGAGCAGTGATCATAACAAAATAATTGCGAGTAATTATGGATAGGGAGCAGTGATCATAACAGAATAATTGAGAGTAATTATGGATAGGGAGCAGTGATCATAACAAACTAATTGAGAGTAATTATGGATAGGGAGCAGCGA
>NW_025180588.1:0-2386 GCF_004010195.1 Chiloscyllium plagiosum | reverse complement strand
ATCTTCAACAGCACTATCTTCTACAGCGCATTCGTCTACAGCACAATCTTCTACAGCACAATCTTCTACAGTACAATCTTCCACAGCATAATCTTGTACAGTTCAATCTTCTACAGCACAAACTTGCAATCTTCTACAGCACAATCTTGCAATCTTCGACAGCACAATATTCTACATGGCAATCTTCCACAGCACAATCTTCTACAGCGCATTCTTCTACAGCACAATCTTACACATTACAATTTTTGACAGCACAATCTTCCACAGCACAGTCTTCTACAACATAATCTTCTTTAGCGCATTCTTCTACAGCACAATGTTCCACAGCACAATCTTCTACATCATAATCTTCCACAGTACAATCTTCCACAGCACAATCTTCTACAGTGCAATCGTCCACAGCACAATCTTCCACAGTACAATCTTCCACAGTACAGTCTTCCACAGCAAAATCTTCCACAGTACAATCTTCTGAAGCACAATCTTCCACAGCACAATCTTCTACAGCACAACCTTCCACAGCACAATTCTCTCCAACACAATCTTCTACAACGCAATCTTCTGCAGCACAAACATCCACAGCACAATCTTCCATAGCATAATCATCTGCAGCACAATCTTCCACAGCACAATTCTCTCCAACACAATCTCCTACGACGCAATCTTCTGCAGCACAATCTTCCACAGCACAATCTTCCACAGCATAATCGTCTGCAGCACAATCTTCCACAGCACAATCTTCCACAGCATAATCTTCTACAGTGCAATCTTCTACAACACAAACTTGCAATCTTCTGCAGCACAATCTTGCCATCTTCTACTGCACAATCTTCTACATGGCAATCTTCAACAGCACAATCTTCTACAGCGCATTCCTCTACAGCACAATCTTACACATTACAATCTTTGACAGCACAATCTTCCACAGCCCAATCTTCCTCAGCACAATCTTCTACAGTACAATCTTCTACAGCACAGTCTTCCACAGCACAATCTTCCACAGCACAATCTTCCACAGCACAATCTTACACATTACAATCTTTGACAGCACAATCTTCCACAGCCCAATCTTCCTCAGCACAATCTTCTACAGCACAATCTTCTACAGCACAATCTTCTACAGTATAATCTACCACAGCACAATCTTCTACAGTGCAATCGTCCACAGCACAATCTTCCACAGTACAATCTTCCACAGTACAATCTTCCACAGCAAAATCTTCCACAGTACAATCTTCTGAAGCACAATCTTCCACAGCACAGTCTTCTACAGCACAACCTTCCACAGCACAATTCTCTCCAACACAATCTTCTACAATGCAATCTTCTGCAGCACAAACTTCCACAGCACAATCTTCCACAGCATAATCATCTGCAGCACAATCTTCCACAGCACAATCTTCCACAGCATAATCTTCTCCAGTGCAATCTTCTACAGCACAAACCTGCAATCTTCTACAGCACAATCTTCTACATGGCAATCTTCCACAGCACAATCTTCTACAGCGCATTCTTCTACAGCACGATATTCTACAGCACTATCATCTACAGCCCAATCTTCCTCAGCACAATCTTCTACAGCACAAAATTCTACAGCGCAATCTTCTACAGCACAATCTTCCACAGTACAATCTTCTATAGTACATTCTTCTCCAGTACAATCTTGACAGCACAATCTTCTACAGCACAACCTTGAAAAGCACAATCTTCTACAGCACAACCTTCCACAGCTCAATTCTCCCCAACACAATCTCCTACGATGCAATCTTCTGCAGCACAATCTTCCACAGCACAATCTTCCACAGCATAATCGTCTGCAGCACAAACTTCCACAGCACAATCTTCCACAGCATAATCTTCTACAGTGCAATCTTCTACAACACAAACTTGCAATCTTCTACAGCACAATCTTGCAATCTGCTACAGCACAAACTTGCAATCTTCTACAGCACAATCTTGCAATCTTCTACAGCACAATCTTCTACATGGCAATCTTCCACAGCACAATCATCTACAATGCATTCTTCTACAGCACAATCTTACACATTACAATTTTTGACAGCACAATCTTCCACAGCCCAATCTTCCTCAGCACAATCTTCTACAGCACAATCTTCTACAGCACAATCTTCTACAGTACAATCTTCCACAGCACAATCTTCTACAGTGCAATCGTCCACAGCACAATCTTCCACAGTACAATCTTCCACAGTACAATCTTCCACAGCAAAATCTTCCACAGTACAATCTTCTGAAGCACAAACTTCCACAGCACAATCTTCTACAGCACAACCTTCCACAGCACAATTCTCTCCAACACAATCTGCTACAACACATTCTTCTGCAGCACAAACTTCCACAGCACAATCTTCCACAGCATAATCGT
>NW_025180587.1:0-2386 GCF_004010195.1 Chiloscyllium plagiosum | reverse complement strand
GTTCTTAAGGGTTAAAGGGGTCAAGGATATCGGGGAGAAAACAGGAACAGGGTTCAAAGTTGGATAATCATCCATGGTATATATAATGATAGATCAGGGTCTGTGGGCTGAATGGCCTGCTGCTGCTCTGATTTTCTATGTTCCGGTGAATTAATATGTTAAGCACCCCTGAAGAACTTGCTGTGGACATGACTTAAGGAAATTATTGTTTACAATACAATGGAAATGTTTAATGTTTTAACATATGCACTCACTGAATCAGCTCCAAATTCTTGCAGTTGATGATGAAGTTTCTCATTTTCGGAATGCAATCATCTGTGAATTTATTTCCATCCAGGTATAGCATTGACAATGATTCACTCTGACTAAATGCCATCCTCAGGTCTTCAATGCAAGCAAATGTCAGATTGTTATCCTGCAAACTAAAGATTGATAATTACAAATCAGTTTTCAATACAGCTCGAAAAGATGAAAGAAATTCCACTGAGAAGGAAGAGCAATAATTGGATCAGCATAACAAAGTGAGAAAGCTTTTGAACCATCAGCCTCCTTTTCATTTAATTTGACTCCGTAATGACGAACTAATAATCAATTAATTTTAATGCTTTTAGTCTTTAACACTATTATTCCTTAATTGAAAGACCTTACTCTTAATTTTGAAAAGAATATGGTTCCTACAGCCTCACAGAATCAAACAGGGTACAGTGCAGGAGGAAGTGATTCGAGGCTCCGAATGAGCAATTCACTTACTGCCACTCTGTATCCCGTATCCCTGTGCACTGGGCCTTTCCAGACCAAAGTTTAATTCCTTTTTGAACACTTCAGTTGAACCGGCCTCTGCCATGATGTCAGTCAGGCACAACATTCCAACCTTAACCAGTCACTGTGCAGAAAAGATTATCTCACATTGTTCTTGCTTCTTTTGGCAATTTCTTGAATTTTTGTGCTGATATACTTGATCATTTCATGGCAGTGAACATTTATTGTTACCGACTCTTTCCACTGTCATTATCATTTTTAATACTTCATTCAAATTATATCACAGCTTCCTTTTCTTAATGGAGACGGATCCAATGTTTTCAATCTATCTTCAGACCTTATGTTCATGATCCATGAAATCCTTTTCATGAGTCATTTCTTCCTTTCTCTGATGCCCTGCATCTCTCCTCAAGCATTGTATCAACGTGGGATGTAAACACATCAGCTTAGGCCAAATTGTATTAATTGAACAAAAAAATTAACTTAACTTTTTTACTTTTGTCTCTGAATCTTAACAACACTTTTTGTTGAGAATCTGAAAATTGTGCTTCTCTAGTTGGAAGAAGTGTGGTTTGAACTGGCTCCTGAATGAATGGCTTAACTGTAACTTTAAAATAATGCTCTTTCCTTGATCTTTTAGCTAACGATCCTGTCCCATCATTCAGCATTTTAAACATCTCCATTGGTTACCATGTGACCATAATTTCCACAAAAAAATTCTGATTCAATTTCTCCCTAATATCTTCCTGTTGAAATTTGATTGCAGTCTAATATATACTTGTTGTGCAGAACAGAACAGAATACTCCAGATGCAGTCTAGCAAGATCGAAGAATGTGGTGCTGGAAAAGCATAGCCGGTCAGGCAGCATCCGAGGAGCAGGAAAATCGACATTTCGAACATAAATCCTTCATCAAGAGTCCTAATGAAGGGTTTATATTCAAAGCATCACTTCTCCTGCTCTTCGGATGCTGCCTGACTGGCTGTACTTTTCCAGCACCACATTCTTGACTCTAATCTCCAGCATCTGCAGTCCTCACCTTCCCCTATATATTCAACAGTGGTCATGCCAAAGATACAGCAAATTCCCGACTTGCCACAAATCATTGCACATAAAATTTGGGGTTAATGTTGGGAAGATTACCTACTCCAATCGCTTTGTTTTGCATTCCGAATGTGCCAATGATGCAGACAAAATGTTGATTCCTGTATCTACAATGTTATTGTCATTCAGCCTAACAGCCAAGAAAAAAAAACAATCAAGGAGTGGGACATCTCTCCGATTAACATAACATAAACTTCACCTTACAGAAACTCCATCCAATTGTTTCTCATTGACACACTGAGGCATGGGCAGATAGAACAGTGTTGTGCAGTATTAGAAAACAGATTGAAATCTTGCATAACTATTCTCACTGAATTAGTTGGTGACCAGTGAACACATATTTCAAACAGTAGATTAATTGCTTGAATGATGAAAAATGAGAGGTGTACAGTTCTTATCATATATTTTATTCAGTAAATTGCTGTTACTCGTTCACTGACTGAAAGGCTATTGACAGTACAACCCAGTACAACTCTGAAAAGAGGAATTTAATATATACCTGAAGAGAAAACATGTGATAGCTT
>NW_025180586.1:0-2386 GCF_004010195.1 Chiloscyllium plagiosum | reverse complement strand
ATACGGTTGGCTGTTCTTGATCCTGATTGGATCAGCGGAGCAGCACCACAATATCAATTATCTGGAATCGCGCATCAGTCACTACAAACCAACTTGTCTTTCATCAGCGAAACAATCGTGTTGTACCACCCAATCTCCAGTGTTCAGAGCCCTGTGGACCAGGGACAAGAACAGAGATTTCACAAAGCTGACAGAGTACTGCACTCCATGGTGTGGCACGATGGCTTCACAGTGAATCGGTCTCAAAATATTTCCAGGGCATTCATCTCCAAAAGGTCAGTGTCAACTAAATAACGACAATAATAATCGAACATAATTATCCAAATTGATATCCAAATACTAAATAACAATCCCAAACCAAGGCACATGGGAGGCCCTTCACATAGACCACTATCGTGCAGGGAACATCAAAGGATAACAACAACAAAAAGGCAGGGTGGGAAAGCTCCTGTTGGACAAAGATGTTTGATTCTCTGTGGGACAGCTGCTACTCCCACACTCCAGATCTCAGTGTTTCTCCTATTCGACAGTATGGTGCATCGTTTCATAAATGACACAACTCACATGTCTGTTTGACAAATAATTCAACAATACACATCGCAATTGGAAACCTGTGCTCAACACCCCTCCCACTGATCTGTCCTCACAAATACCATGCCCCCACCCAACCACTGATTTTTAAAACACACATGGTAGTGAAAGCATTCTGTGCTGATTCTTGTCGATCACTCTATAATGACCTGCTCCAGCCACCCTTTGCCCATATTGTATCTGGGCACCCATTTGGAACAAGCTGCCTGAGCAAGAGCCACCAACATAATATCTTGACATCAAGGAATGGGGAACTCCAAGTGTCATTAAAAGGTGGGTTGTTCCAAAACCTATCCGACCGATAGCAGGCTTTGAACTCCCACAGAGAGTGTGGTCTTTCTGAACACTTCCTACACCAGCCAGGGCCGGTGGTCAGCCAAACTCAATCAATGAGGCCTCAGTGCAAACCCATTGGGCACAGAACAGAGAAACAGACAATGGTGCACATTACTGAGGAGCCTCCTCATTGACAAACTCTTCACTTTAAACTATGTAAGTGAGGACACTGTCACCTGGCATCAGGATTTCCCTTGCTAAAAGGAAATAAAATACTTATCAGTCTTCGAGTGGAAATAGGTATGAATCAACACAGAGATTTATACACGTTGATTACTTCCAAGACTTACCAGGAATACCAACAACAACAAGGATGGTGTAGTATACTTTTTTAACCATTTGCCTTGGAAGATGCATATTGTTGTTTGGGAAACCACCTCTCTGTTACTGCTGCTAGCAATCTGCCGGAATTGGCGAATTCTCTTGGAGTTGGAGCTGACATCGTTCAAGAGACTTTATTTTATGTTGTGTGGTATCCCCACTGGGAAACTATGGTTACATGTGCATTTTTAAAATCATTTTCAGCAAACAGTTTACGACAACAGGGTTATTTTAATGATATGATATCATTAAGATTTAAGTCTGTAACTAAATACTGGATTAATCTGATCCTATTAAGTCTCAAATGTTAATCGTAATTTGTCTTCAAACAACACTCCTGACATTATTTCACACACTATCTTCCCAGCAATATCTAAATATCATTTGATATCCTTTTCCGCGATACCCTTCATTTTGCTGAAGCTGTTTGGTTATTCAATCCCTCATGTTGTCGAGCTCCTTGAGAGCTGTTCTACTACACACTGGTATCCCACTGCTTTCCTTGTTCATTCAGTTTTCCAACTCATTTGGAAAATTCTGTCTGTAAACGAGCACTGTAATAGAAAAGCTGAAACTGATACTGACCACATCAGCAGCTGGAACGTACAAAGAGTAAAACGGAAACTAATTCTGAAACTTCACTTCAGAATACTAGAATGATAGAATCATATAGGACACAAGAGGCACTGAGGCCCATTGTGTTTTTCCAGTCAAAATGACTCTGAATTTCCATCAGTCCCACTTTCCAGCACTTGGGCCATAGCCTTCAGTGTCATAACATTTCAAGTATTCATCCAAGTACTTTTCTGAGCTTTTCCATCTGAATTACAGACCACTACCATCCTCCAGGTGAGAGGAATTTGCCTCCGGTCCCTTCAAAACCTCCTGCCTATCAGCTTCAAATGATGTCACCTTGTTATTGACCTTTGGACGAAGTGGTGCATCTGCTTTATATTCACCCTGTCCATGCCATTCCCAGTTTTATATACCCCTGCCTCTTCGTGTCCTATTATTCATTGTCTTGTTACTTCTGGCAACGTTCATCACTCACACTTATCAGGTTTAAATTGCATCCACCGCGGATCTGTCCATCTGATCAAGCTGCCTGTATCTGTCTGTCACTTCAGGCTTTATTCCT
>NW_025180585.1:0-2386 GCF_004010195.1 Chiloscyllium plagiosum | reverse complement strand
TGTACAGGATGGGTAAGGAAACCGCAGAGGATGAACATTCTTGAAACATGGAACCCATTCAAGAAAAAGCTACTTAGGATCCTCGGTAAGTATGTACTCATCAGCAGGGAGGTGATTGTCGAGAGAGAGGTTTCTGGCTCACTAAAGAATTTAAAGCTCTCATCAAGAGGAAGAGGCAGGTTTGTGTAAGGACGAGGTGTAAAGGTGCACTGAGGGGCTTGAGGGTTTAGGTTAGCGAGAAATAATCTGAAGAAAACGTTAAGAAGAGCCAGCAGGATTCAAGAGAACGCATTGGTGGATGGGAACAAAGATAACACTAAGGCCTTCCATAGGCATATCTGAAATGAAAGAATGACTAGATTAAGATAAGGGCCAATCAAACATGGTAGTGGGAAATTGTGTGTGGAAGCAGAGGACATGGGGAAGTGCTTAATAAATACTTTGCGTCCGTATTCACATTGGAAAAGGGCAATGTTAGTGAGAATACGGAGATACTGGCGACAAGATTAGATGAGATTGTGATTGACAAAAGGGAGATTTTAGCAATTTTGGAACATCGTTAAATAGATAAAACCCTGGGTCTGGATGGGATTTGTCCTCGGAATTTCTGGGTAGCCAGGGAGGAGATTGCAGAGCCATAGCCTTCGATGTTTGTGTCATCATTGTAAACAGGATTACTGCCAGATGACTGGAGGACAGCAAATATTTTCCCTTGTTTAAGAACGGGAGTTGGGACAACCTGGTAATGAAAGGCCAGTGAGCCTTTCTTCAGTTGTGGGTAAGATGTTGGAAAAGGTTAATTGAGACAGGATTTAAAATAATCTGGAAAGGAATGATTTGTTTCGGAGCAGTCAGCGTGGTTTTGTGAATATGAGGTTGTGCCACACTAAACTTACTCTGTTCTTCGGAAAGGTGACAACACTGGCAGATGAAGGTAATGCGGTTAATGTGTTGTACATGAACTTCAGTCGGGCGATTGATAACGTTCCACACGGCAGGCTACTGCACAAGAAATGGAGTTTCGAAAGTGAAGGTGATTCAGCGGTTTGGATAAAAAAAAGCGAATTGAAAAATGACAGAGGTGGTAGTTGATGGGAAATGTTCATCCTGGAGTTCAGCTACCCGTGGGGCGACGCAAGGATCTGTTTTCGGGTCACTGCTATTTGCCATTTTTAAAGAATGAACTGGCGGTCGGGTTAGGAAAATCGGTTCGTAAATTTTAAAATGATACGAAGGTATGCATAGTTGCGGATAGTACCAAATGATGTGGAGACATAGTTAAGATGCAGAGCTGGGCTGAGAAGTGTGAAACGGAACTTAATGTGGAAAAAGAGTACCGTAGTTCTCTTCGGAAGATGTAATAGGAATACAAACTAATGAGCTAATGGTAAAATTTTTGACAGTGTAGATGAACAGAGAGATCTCGGTGTCCAGGTGCATAGATCTCTGGAAGTTGCCTCACAGAGTGGTAGGGTTGATAAGAAGACCTGCGGTATGTTGACGTTTATTGGGTGGGTGATTTCGTTTTGGACCACGAGGTCATGCTTCAGCTGTAGAAGACGCTGGCATGGTCACAACTGGAGTGCTGCGTGCAGTTCTGGTCACCGCATCATAAGAAGAATGTTGAAGCATTGGAAAGGGTTCAGAGGAGATTTAGGAAGATGCTGCCTGGTATAGAGGGAAGGTCTTACGAGGAAAGGCTGTGGGAACTAAGGCTGTTTTCGTTGGAGAAACGAAGGTTGAGAGGTGACTCAATCGAGAAGTATGGTTTAATCAGAGGGTTAGATAGGTTGGACAATGAGAGCCTTTTTCGTCGGATGGTAAAGGCTCACACGACGGACAGAGTTTTAAGTTGAGTGGTGATAGATTTAGGACAGATATCAGGGGAAGTTTCTTTACTCAGAGTGTAATATGGACGTGGCATGTCCTGGATGCAACTACATAAACTCGCCGACTTCAAGGGCGTTTAAGTGTGAATTTGACATACATATGGATAACCATGTAGGTTAGATGGGAATCAAATGAATGTTGCAGGTCGCCACAACATCGACGGCGGAAGGACCTGTACCATACTATCATGTTCTATGCGATACGTAAACCAATCCAGATTCAGCAATGCAGCTCTTAACTGCTTGCCTTGTCTTATTGCGCCCTGACATCCAACAGCTATGTTTCACTACATAGCTGGAACTGTATATGCTTTGGTAGTTACAGTGCACTTCCATTCCACTTATTTGCAATGTTACCTCACGTTATACACCACTCAGGGGACACCATAGTTATACAACATTCTTGGTCTTATCAGCTGAAACTGGTCCCCTCCCTAAAACATAACTTTACTTACCAGGTCTACCTAACATCTAAATTTCATTGGTGCTATGAAAAT
>NW_025180584.1:0-2386 GCF_004010195.1 Chiloscyllium plagiosum | reverse complement strand
CATTTCAGAAAACTAAAGAAAAGTCAGTATTGCTCTGTCATTTGGAAGTTGTTGGAGAGTATTCTGATGGAAACGTCTTTGGACGTTTCAAACCGCCTGGCCTAATTTGACACAGTTAGCACGCCATTGCGCAGGCAAGGTCATGTCTTACTAACATGATTGAATGTTTCGATGAGGTGATCAAACTGTTCGTTTATGGTAGAGCTGTCGATATTATCGACATGGATTTTACTAAGACTTTCAGGAAAGCCTCTCATGACAGAGTCGGACAGAGATTTAAATGCATGCGATCAATTGTGAATGGGTCACATGAATTATTTTGGTTTTGCCGATACTCGGCAGAGGAACGTGATGGAATGGCGGCTTTTTTTCTGAATGCAAGTCCATGACAAGTATAAAAGAGACCTATGGGGCAACCTTTTCACAGAGCGGGTGGTACGCATATGGAATGAGCTGCCAGGGGATGTGATTGAGGCTGGTACAATTGCAATATGTAAGAGACAGTTGGATGGGTATATTAATAGGAAGTGTTTGGAGGGATATGGGCTGGTTGCTGGAGGTGGGACTAGATTGTATTGGGATATATGGTTGGCATGGACGGGTTGGACTGAAGGGTCTGTTTCCATGCTGTAATTCTCTATGACTCTCAGTGGTAGTCCATAGTTAACTCTACTGGAAACTCTGCTGTTTCTGGTTTGCATTATTGACATGGATGAAAATGCAGATGGTGAGTTGGTAAGTTCACAAATGAGATCAGGCTCAGTGATTTCTGGGAAAATGCAGAAGGTTTCAAATAATAGAGCAGGAAGTAGATCTGTTCCAGGTATGCACGGAGATTTGGCAGATTGTGTTGAATCCAGTATTGCACTTGGAGATCATGCGTTAAGGAAAAGGATATAGTTAATCGTAGGAACCTGAACAGTTTTCATTTGAAGAGGGATTTTGGTTTCAAGTCCATTGCTCCCTGAAAGTTGCAACACAAATCGACAGGGAAGTAGAGCAGGTTTATGACATGCTTGTTTTTATTGTTCGGCGAATTGTGAGTAACAGTCAGGCTATCATGTTGCAGCTTGATAAGATATTAGTCTTGAATTAGAGTTCAATTCTGTTAGCCATCTTACAGGAAGTATATGGGGGTTTTGGAGAAGGTGCAACAGAGTTTCACCAGGATGCTACCAGCATTTCAGTATATGAGCGATAAGCAAATGCAATTAAAGAGCTTGGGTTGTTTTCTCTGGAGAGGCGGAGAGTGAGGTGAGACTGGACAAAAGGTTACAGAAGTATGAAATTAATGGATAAGGTTATTGGCTTGAGTCTGTTCCCCACAGTGAAGTATCTAACTTTAAAGTGCATGCGTTTGAGGTGCAAAATTCAAAAGAGATATGAAGGGTAAGTTTGTTTAATGCAGTGAGTTTTCGGTGTGTGGAATGTGCTATCATGATGTCGATAGTCGCAGAAGCGGGCGCTGACGAAGCCTTTAGGTATGCACGTGAGAATGCAAGTCATGCAGGGAGATGGAGAAAGGGCAGGCAGAATGAATTAATTTAATTTAGATTCATGCTCAGGACAACATCATCGTCCGAAGTGCACGTTCTTGTGGTCTATGTTCGTTGTTCCTAGATCCCAAAGTTAGGTACTTCTGTGTCTAAGATAACCCGATATCGAGGGAAGAGTAATTTTTTCAACAGAGGAAAGTGAGTACACGTCGCGATTGATCTAACTCAATTGATATCAATTCGATCATTACTTCTCCTCCCTTTCTTCACAGCGCAGCTTTCACCATGTTGTTTCATGGGAAGATGTGGATTTTTGTTTTTTTATGTGCCATCCCGGCTGTGATCAATTAATGACCAGAATGAATATTGACTGGGGCTTGAAGAAATATGATGTTTGGATTCAAAAAGTAAAGCCAGGTAAGTGATGTGCAGATTGTACTATAGGGAATGGACATGGCTTCCACATTGCAAATAGATAACTTTCAGACAACTATTCGAATTTCTGTATCGTCTGTCTGCAGATACACATCAAATTCTCCCTTTACTCTGAAGCAAAGCATTCCAAGTTCAAAGCATTTCGGATCAGTAATTGCCTATCATGCATGTTTCATTCACTTACCAAGCTTCTGAGCAGTCTGTACTCTGACGGAACATCCCATAAATGGTAAGAAGTCTTAACATGCCCACTTAACTCTTCGTGCCTCAGTGTGATTAGACTCAATTGTTCATTTGCCTTTCTTTATTTTGTATCTAAATGCCATCATAGAACATAGAATGTAGAACAATGCAGCACATGACAGGCCTTTCAGCCCTCGATGTTGCCCCGACCTGTGAAGCCAATCTGAAGCTTTTTCACTCTACACTATTACATTCTCATCCATATGTTTATC
>NW_025180583.1:0-2385 GCF_004010195.1 Chiloscyllium plagiosum | reverse complement strand
GTCTCCTCAGTTTAGGGCACTGACTTTCGGCTGGCTGGTTAAATAAATATGTATAACCAGACGATTTAGGGTCTCATCAGTTTAGGGCACTAACCCTGTGCTTGCTGGTTAAATAAATAAATATAAGCAGCACATTTAGACTCTGCTCATTATAGGGCATTGACCCTGTGCTGGCTGGTTAAATAAATATATCTAACCAGGAGATTTAGAGTCTGCACAGCTAAGGGCACTGACTCTGGTTGGCTGGTTAAATAAATATATTGCACTAGGAGATTTAGAGTCTCCTTAGTTTAGGGCACTGCCTCTGCGCTGGCTGGTCAAATACATATGTGGAATCAGTAGATTTAGAATGTCCTAAGTTTAGGGCACTGAGTCTGTGCTGGCTGGTTAAATGTATATAACCAGGAAATTTGGAGTCTCCTCAGCTTAGGGCACAGACAGTGGCCTGGCTCGTTAAATAAATACATATATCCAGGAGATTTAGAGTCTCCTTAGCTAAGGGCACTGACTCTGTGCTGGCTGGTTAAAGATATATAACCAGGAGATTTACACACTGCTCAGTTTAGGGCACTTACTCTGTGCTGGCTGGTTAAATATATATATCCAGGACACAGAGTCAATGCCCTAATCTGACGAGACTCTCAATCTCCTGGATGTATATATTTATTTAACCAGCCAGCACAGAGTTAGGGCTCTAAACTGAGGAGACTCTAAATCTCTTGATTATATCTACGAATTTAATCAGCCAGCCCAGAGTCAGTAGGAGACTCTAAATATTCTGGTTATAATAATTTTAACCAGCCACCACACAGTCATTGACGGAAACTGAGGAGACTATAAATCTCCTGGTTCTCAGTCAGTGCCCTCAAAGGTGAAGAATTTAAATCTCCTCGATATACATGTTTATGTAACCAGCCAGCACAGAGTCAGTGCCTTAACTGAGTAGACTGTACATCTCCTGGTTATGTATATTTAAACAGTAAGCACAGAGTCAGTGCCCTAAACTGAGGAGACTCTAAATCACCTGGTTATACATATTTAACCAGCCAGCACAGAGTCAGTGCCATAAAATGAGGAGTCTGTAAATCTCCTGTTTATATATATTTATTTAACCAGCCAGCAGAGAATCAGTGCCATAAACTGAGGAGACTCTAAATGTGGGCTGGTGGGTTAAATAAATACAAATAACTAGCAGATTTAGAGTCTCCTCAGTTGAGGGCTCAGTCTATGTGCTGAATGGTTAAGTACATACTAATAACCAGGAGATTTAGAATCTCCTCAGTTTCGGGCACTGACTGTGTGATGGCTGGTTAATTTTTTTTTATAACCAGAATATTTAGAGTCTCCTCAGTTTAGGGCACTGACTCTGGGCTGGCTGCTTAAATAAATAGATATAAGCAGGTGATTTAGTGTCTGTTCAGTTTAGGGTACTGACTCTGTGCCTTCTGTTTGAATATATATAAACAGGATATTTAGGGTTTCCCCAGTTTTGGGCACTGACTCTGGACTCTATGATTAAATAAATATATATAACTAGGAGATTTAGAGTCTTCTCAGTTTAGGGCGCCGACTCTGTGCTGGCTGGTTAAATATATATCACCAAAGATTTAGAGTCTGCTCATTATAGGGCACTGAGACTGTGCTGGTTAGTTAAATAAATACATATAAACAGGATTATTAGTGTCTCCTCAGGTTAGGGCATTGACATTCTGCTGGCTGAATAAATAAATATATATAACAATTAGGTTCAGATTCTCCTCAGTTTAGGGCACTGACTCGGTATTGTCTGTTTAAATATATATAAGCAGGAGAATTACAGTCTCCTCAGTTTCGGGCACTGACTTTCTGCTGGCTGGTTAAATAAATATATATAACCAGAAGATTTAGGGTCTCCTCAGTCTAGGGCACTGACTTTGTACTTGCTGATTAAATAAATACGTATCACCAGCACATTTAGAGTCTGCTCATTATCGGGCATTGACCCAGAGATGGCTGGTTCAATACAGAAATATAACCAGGACATTTAGAGTCTCCTCATTTTGGGGCACTGACTCTGTGCTAGCAGGTTGATTATATATAACCAGAAGATTTAGAGACTCCTCATTTTCCGGCACTGACTGTGTGGTGGCTGGTTAAAATTTTTATAACCAGGATATTTAGAGTCTCCTTAGTTTGGGGCACTGACTCTGGGCTGGCTGGTTAAAAAAAAAAGGTATAACCAGGAGATTCAGGTTCTCCTCAGTCAAGAGCACTAACTCTGTGCTGGATGTTTTAATACATATATATAAAACCAGGAGATTTAGAGTCTGTTCATTTTAGGGCACTGACTTTGTGCTGGCTGGTTACATTTTGAAAAACAGGAGATTTAGAGTCTCCTCAGTAAAG
>NW_025180582.1:0-2385 GCF_004010195.1 Chiloscyllium plagiosum | reverse complement strand
AGACTTTGTTTAGGAGAGTATTTTTGCTTTGAGAGGGTAGCAAATCTGTGGAATTCTTTACAACAGAGGGCTGTCAAGGCTAGGTATATTCAAGGCTGAGATGGCCAGACATTTATTCAATTCATAATCAAGTGCCACGGAGAAAAATCTGAAAAGGGGAGTTGAGGATTACCCAAATCAGCAGTGACCTCATTGAAAGGTTTCGCCGACTTGTTAGGATAGAGTGCTTCCAACTGCTCTCATATCCTTGCTGTCAATTGGAAGATGCTAAATACCATTGGAAACGAAGAAAAGGGCAAAGTTAGGATGAGGTGAATGCAGTCAAACTGAGTCAAAATTAGTTATTGGAAGAAAATCACACTTGTAGTTTGTCAGATTTCATTGCTAACATGACCAGCTGAGTAGATCAAGGGAGCTATTGATCTGAGAGTTCTTGGGCATGAAACAAAAAAAGGTCAGTGACATTTGTTTCCAGGCAAAGGAAATGGCCTTTCCTGCTGCTCACAATGAAAGAGATGGTTTCCAAGAAAAGACAGAATAAGTCACTTGTAAAGTAATCGATTACCAAGATATGGCTCGTGTTGTTCTATGGGATCTATATGATTTATTGATTATTATTCTCCAAACTTCCTTTACAATTGCACCGGGAGTGGGAGACGGGAAATAAAAATCACCCAAGGGTATTGCAATCTTTTATCACTCACACACAGTATTTATTTCTTGTCTGTTTTTTTTCACATTGTGGTTACTGCAAGTGGGTTGGTGCACTACATCTGCTGGTGAGATATTTCCTCATTGTTCCTCATCTCTTCCCAAACACATTTTTATCCTCATCTACTGAATCGAGGTAATCTCGAACCTTTGCGTAAGTGTCACTAAAACCTCTGCATTTCACACGCCTCTATATGTCATCTTCCAGTATTAATTGATACTTTACTGTGTTGCAATTGTGCATAAGATTTTAAAAATAGAAACAGATGGACGTGGGTTATCAACTCATGTGATTGCAGCTAAAACGCAGATTACTGCACACAATACGATCACGGAATCTGGCACCGAATCGTCAGGAAGCACAAACTATTTACACTGCCGAAGGCCATGTCAGGAACAACACCAGAAATACAACAGAAATACATCTCTGGAATGGTATTTTGGATGTAATTCTCAACGAGCAATCGAGTTTTACATAGAGTCATAGAGATGTACAGCATGTAAACAGAGTCTTCGGTCCAACACAACCCAGTCTAGTTCCATCTGCCAGCACCCGGCCCTTATCCCTCCAAATACTTCCTATTCATATACCTCAACCACAACAACCAGAAGCAGCGAGAACGAAATCAAATCAATTCCAACCTGCATGGGGGAGCAGCACTTCACAATAGCCTCTGCAGCAGTGACGATGCCACCCAGAATGTGGCAGGAAAGGCTGCAAGGAATCTTCCCAGCTCCGCTCAACATGCCAACAACAATTTCACGAGGCACCCGATTCCCACATCTTTCTTCTCCAAAACCCTCCGGTTTTCCGGAGCAGAGAATTGTACCCTGAACTCCCACATGGAAGGTAAGCAAACATACCCTTACTACTGAGGTCGGTAGTGAGAGCAAGGTCAACAGTTACCTTTGTCATATAGACAGCTACAGACACAGATTATAAAGGTACCTCTTCATTTGAAAGTCGGTACAGCAGTATAACATAGGACCAAAGCAGCCTGCGCGAGCATTTGACACAATTTCCGTTGTTAACTGTTTTCTCTGAAAGTGAATAGAGATCGTTATTTCATCGCGGTTGTGAAACCAAGTCCTGCATTGAATATGCTCGCAGTTTTTTCTTTTGTTTTGTTTTGTTTTTATCGCGAAAAGGAGGACAATCGTGATGAGAAACGTTGGTATATTTCTCTCATTTCCTTCATTTCTGTCCTGCTGAGGGAGGCTGGTGATTGATCCTCTCAATCAGATGGAGGGACCAGCATATTGTTCTGTTAATCTAATGAAGAATGTAATTCGTAGTCTTTACTTTTCATGATTCATTGCTATTCTCTTCTGTTTTATGTTGCTTGAGCACTTTCCTGGACGTGGCAATGCACTTAAGCTCGAGTATGTCTGGATGCACCGTTTGGAATTGCCTTGCTGCCATTTTTGTGGGCAGTTCATGACACAGACGACTCGCACTGCCTCACAGACAGCGTTCATGCTTCGGTGTGTATGATAATGGCTCCAACTTGTCAGTTTTGCTTCTGTTACACGTTAAGAGTTAACAGTTTTTGGATTCGCTGGAGAGTTAAGATGTTTTTCTTCAGCCAAAATATTTGATGGAGAACGTGGGAATGTGTCCTGAAGAATGGACATTGGCAGTAAAAGTTTGGAAAAAAACATGATCTTTGTGTC
>NW_025180581.1:0-2385 GCF_004010195.1 Chiloscyllium plagiosum | reverse complement strand
CTCAGGGTAGTGTCGAAGCCCCAACCATCTTCATCTGCTTCATCAATGGCCCTCCTCCCATCAGAAGGTCCGAAATCGGGATGTGTGCCGATGATTGCACAATGTTCATCTCCATTCATGACTTCTCAGATACTGAAGCAGTCTGTGTCCAAACGCAACAAGATCTGGACAATATCCAGGCATGGGCTAACAAGTGGCAAGTAACACAAATGCCAGACTATGACCGTCACCAATAAGAGACAATCTAACCACCGCGCCTCGACATTCTATAGTGTTACTACTATCAACATCCTGGAAGTTATCATTGACCAGAAACTCAACTGGATTCACCACATAAACACAATGGCTAAAGATCAGGTTAGAGGCTCGGAATAACTCGTCTCCTGATTCCCCAAAGCCTGTCTACCATCTACAAGGCACAAGTCAGGAGTGGGATGGAATACGCGGATGGGTGCTGCCCCAATAACACTCAGAAAGCTCAACACCATCCAGGAAAAAGCAGCTGATTTGCTTGGCACCACATCCACAAACATCCACTTCCTCCATCGCTGACGATCAGGAGCAGTGTGTACTGTCTACTAGATGCACTGCAGAAATTCACCAAAGATCATCAGACAGCACCTCCAAACCCATGCCCACTTCCATCTAGAAGGATAAGGGCAGCAGATACATGGGAACACCACCATCCTCAAATTCCCCTCCAAGGCAATCACCATCCTGACTTGGAAATATTTCACAGTTCTTTCACAGTCGCTGGGTCAGAATCGTGGAATTCCGTCCCTGAGGGCATTGTGGGTCAACCCACAACAGGTAGTCTGCTGTGGTTCAAGAAGGCAGCTCACCCCCACCTTCTCAAGGGGTAACTAGGGACAGGGCAATAAATGCTGGGCCGAGCCAGCGACCCCCACATCCCACAAAATGAATAAATAAACAAAACAAGTTCAGCCTGGGTCACCCTGTGGTAGATCGGTATTCGTTGGACCACTGTATCAGGAAGACACAGGGAGCTCTGACACTGTTCTGCTGGGAATAACGGTGGAGACGGATTGGATTGCCATGGTGTCGTGGAGTGGTTCGGCCCATGGGACTGGAGATTATAAATGTTTGAGGTGATGAAAGGTGTCAGAAGGATGGAAGTCCAATGTGAATGCACAAAGGGAGAGAAATGGGGGAGAGAGATAGGAAGAAAGAAGTTCAGTGGGATAGGGTGAAGATGAACAGTCGGTAGAGCAGCACAGTTCTAATTTATGGATCTTGGGAAGGAGGATAAAACAGACCAGGGGACTATGATACTAACGTTCTGTGCAGGATCTGAGGTCAATGTTGACTTTGTTCACGACTGCTTGAAGTTTAGTCGTGATGTCATGGCCCAAGGTGGGGTCAGAGGAATTACCTTTTGGCCTTTACTGGGCAGAGGTCAGTATGTTAAGCAACAACAGCAACATGATGGCAATGTTTGGGGTGGACTTCAGAGAAGAGGGTGCAGCAGGATCAGAGGGAGACACACAAGTGGGTGAGGGAGACGAGCAGAGAGATTGATGTGGGACCCTCACGGTAGTGAGTCTCAGTTAAAAGAGACTGGTGATCTCGTAGGGGGGTGCTTAGTGCCCAGGTGAAGGGAGATTGCTGGAGATGAGAAACGAGGAATTTGCAGTGTACACCTTAAAATTAAACAGTAACCCAGAGAATTGAAGATCCACCTGTTGGCTCTTCCTGATAAACTTAGAATTTGTATAAACCCCAATCATCACCAGCTCCCTTCCTGTCACCCTAACCTACACCCCAAAGGTGATCCCCAGCTCCACTCCTCCCAGTCTTCCCTGCCATTACCCCTCACCCTTATCTTCCCCCATAATATTGTACGCAGAGCACTTTAACAGACCAACTGCTTCTTACATATTCTCCACTCATTTCGAAACTGGCCCATTCTATCAGGGCTGTGACCTGACTGAAGTGATTGGGAGATGAAGCCAAAGGGGGTTTCACTCTGCTGCCCTCCTTACAGTGCTACCAGCCGACTGTACCCACAATGGAGGACTGCAGCATGGGACTTGAAAGCAGCTTTCAGTCCAGGGACAGCCTCCCCACACACCACACAAACTGCTGCAGCTGATGAACTGCAATTTTCTGAAACATGATAGAAGCTGCAGGGAGATATCACAGCAAGTGGTTCCAGACTGAACAATGGCACCCTCAAGGGAAATGCCATCCACCTTGAGGCCTGTGAGAGGCCATTTTTCTGTGGGGGGCAGTAAGTTATCAAGGAACTCTCTTTGCAGGAAGTAGATAGAGGTGAATGCAGAGTCTCACCCTCGAGATGTAGCAGTCTAATGCTCTCACGCAGACGAGTCGATTTGAAGTGAGTGGATACATCTTCAGATCATA
>NW_025180580.1:0-2385 GCF_004010195.1 Chiloscyllium plagiosum | reverse complement strand
CAATCTTCTGCGTGGGAAATGTGCCTCAGGGCCTTTTTAAATTTTACCCCTCTCACTTGAATCCAATGGTATCTATTTTTCCATTTGCTCCACCGTGAGAAACAAAACGCTTACATAATCTGCTTATACACATTCCAGAATGTCACGCCTCCGCCCTATGCTGCAAAGAACGTTGTGCCATCCTATTCAGAATCACAATACAGTGCAAATCTTGCCACGCTAACAACATCCTTGTCTATTGTTTGCGAGCAATTCCACGTGATTTTCTTCATCTTTCAATGCTGCCAAAAACGCTGGACAACAACGAGCTCCTGGAAACAGAAAGTGAAGTGTTCAACGGCCGCAAATTTCAGTGCTGGACGACTCTGAGCACCAACTTGTAGCGGGGCTTGTTTCTGGAGTGTAATGGGCATTACATTTGCCTCACGCTCGAAAGTTCCCCTGTCTGAAACGGGCAGCAACAGCCTTTTTTTCCGACGGCAGTTCTTTCGATTGACAGAAACGGAGATTTCTTCCTTGCCTCGCTCATCAGCAACCCTACCTTTGAATTTGCTCACCCATACCTGCTGTAGTTTTGAAAGGGAATGCAATTCCAATTAATTACTGTGTGAAACATTGTTATCTCCAAACTGGTTCTGAATATGCTCAGATGTGTACACCACCCAGAGCCATTCTGTTAAAAAGAGTATTTACCGTGCTCTGATCTTTCCCGAAAAGCTGTACTGTATTTGCTTACCTTGCACAGGCGTCTGTTCCAATTCAAGGGAGAGGCTGATTTGCTGGTGTCACAGTGCACCGCAGAATCCTAACGTAGACTCTCCCTCAAATCAATCTTGAAGTAGTCTCTGAAAGGTCTCATTTGGATGCTGTCTGTGGCTTTTCAACGTTCAACACTCATCACTAGTAGTCAGGAGTCATGTTTGGGAGTAGTTTGCATGTTAGCGACTTCAATCAGTCAGCAACAGGAATGAAAGAAGTTACAATATCAGATTAACTTTTGACGTGCGCTGTCATGGAGTGACTAATATTAATGCGCACCCTTATACCTAAGCCAGTTTGGAACAGAAGCTGAGGAAATGACAGACAGGCTATTAATGACATTGCATCCAGTCTCTTTCCATTTAGTCACAGAAGAGCAGGAAAATGTAAAAGGCTTCCGGGAGTTGGGAAGCGGGATAAAAAAATGAGACAGATACAGATCTGGTGATACTCATTCTTTCTGATTCAGTCAGAAACAAGTGACGTGAATTTGGCACAGGTGAGAGAGCTTTTCATATTGAGAGCAAAGAAAATTCACGTTGAGTTCGCACCTCTTTGATATCTTGAGTGGGCGGGCCTGGGAGCTTGCCGTTTGCTTTTTATTAATATGTGCAGAAACTGCCTTTTGTGCATCTCTAATAAGTACAATAGAATTTAGTAAAATTTACTGAGTCACACACGCATATGTGTACAGCACCGATGGCCATTCTGTTTAAGAGTGTAGTAATCGTGCTCTGATCCTATAGTAAAAGCGTTTGCTTTCCTTGCACAGGTGGCCCGGTTCAAAATGCTTGTCTCCGGATCTTCCTGTGTCTTCTTTACTTCTTGGAGAAAGTGAAGACTGCAGATGCTCGAGATCAGAGCTAAAAATGCTTTGTTGGAAAAGCGCAGCAGGTCAGACAGCATTAAAGGAACAGGAGAATCGACGTTTCGGGCATAAGGAAACGTCGATTCTCCTGTTCCTGTGATGCTTCCTGACCTGCTGCGCTTTTCCAGCAACACATTTTAAAGCTCTTCTTTACTCCTTGTTAGGAATGTCTGCACCACAGATTATTTATGGAAAATGTCCTTTTAAGAGAGAGCTATTTTCAAGCAGATCTTACATGCTTGGACATGACCTTTTCTTTCAACTGTTCAATTTTCCCTGTTATAATATTCCAGAGCATCGAATTGTGTCATTGACTTTCAAGTTTTCCGATATATTCACTTCAAATATAATTCGAGTTTGCCATATATCTGGTATAATTTAAACTGTTTGTCCAAATTCGAATTAGTTTTATTCTCCAAGCAGCGAACTAATTAAGTAGTTTGCCTCAGTGTTACATTGTTACTCTTTGGGGTACATTTAGTGCTGGAGCCGGGAGTTTTCCTGCTTATAACTCATTCTAGGTATACACACATCTTCATAATACATCCAACGTTGAGAAAAAAAAATTAAATATCGAAATGAAATAAGGCTTTTCATTTCTTTTCACCACTATTTTAAACACATTACCCTATCATACAGATAAATGTAACATAAGTCCACCTTAACTTCTTCCAATATACATGTCTATATACACATAAATCACTAAATAAAGACAAATCTCATCGAAACTTTATCAGTTATATCCGCCGTAATTACAT
>NW_025180579.1:0-2385 GCF_004010195.1 Chiloscyllium plagiosum | reverse complement strand
AGCAAAATGCAGGGAATGCAGACAATGGAAATGTGGAGATAGTTTAAGGAACCGATATTGCGTGTCCTGGACAAGAATGTCCCTGTCAGGCAGAAAAGAAGTGATAATATAAGGGAACTATGGTTTACTAGAGAAATTGCATCTGTTGTAAAACAGAAGAAAGAGGTTTATGTTTTGTTAAGGCAACATGGTTCAGATGAGGCGATGACAAGTTACAGATCAGCGAGGAAGGATTTAAATATATAGTTAAGTCGAGTAAAAAGAGGACACGAGCATTCCTTAGCAAATAGAATAAAGGAGAACACTAAAGCTTTCTACAGGTATGAGAGTGATAATATGATGACGAGGTTAGTAAAGACAAAAGTGGCAAATTGTATGTGGACACTATGGAGATTGGAGATGTGCGGAACAAACAGCTCTCATCGGTTTTCACTCAGGAAAAGGAGACGATTGTAGAGGAGAAGAATGAGGTATGAGATATTAGACTAGAAAGGATAAAGGTTAGTTATGAACTGGTGTTAGCAGACTTGAAGGTGTGAAGGTACACATGTCCACTGGCCCGGATGGGATTTTTTCGAGGATTCTCTGTGAAGGTCGGGCAGAGATAGCAGAGCCTTCTGCATTGATATTTGAGTCGTCATTGTCTACATGTTTAGTACTAGAGGACTGGAGGATTGCAAATGCTGTGCCATTATTCAGGAAAGGCAGTAGGGATGATCCAGGTAATTATAGACCAGTTAGCCCGACATCTAATCAAGGAAAGGTTTTTCAAATGATTATAAGACATAAGATTTATACTCATCTGGCAAGCAACAATTTAATTTTGAGAGTAAACATGGTTTCTTCGATGGTAGGGCGTGTCTCACAAACCTCATTGAGTTTTTTTGAGAAGGTAAGCAAGCATGTAGATGATGGTAGGGCTGTTTATTTAGTATACATGGACTTCTGTAAAGCCTTCAGTAAGATTCCACATGGTAGGATGTTGGCGAAAATGCAGAGGCATGGAATTGAGGGCGAAATAGCAGTTTGGATTAGAAACTGGCATTCTGAAAGAAGGCAGCGAGTGGTGGTTGATGGAGTTCAATGCAACTAAATGTGTGGTGATGCGCTTTGGGAAGAATAACAGGAAAGCAGATACTGCGTAAATAGAAAGATTCTTGGTAGTGTGGATGTACAGAAGGATCTTGGGAGTTCATGTTCATAGATCCATGAAAATTTCCACTCAAGTTGATAGTACTGGTAATAAGGCATATGATGTGTTAGGTTTCATTCGTAGAGGGATTGAGTTCTGGAGCAGTAATATCATGCTTCAACTATACAAAACGCTAATGCGGCCACAATTGGAATATTGTGTACAGTTCTGGTCGCCATATTTCGGGAAGAATGTGGACGCGTTGGAAAAGATGCAGACAAGATTTAGCAGGATGTTGCCCGGTCTGGAGGGAAGGTCTTATGAGGAAGGTTGAGAAATTAGCGTCTGTTCTCATTGCAAAGAAGAAGGCTAATGGGGATTTGATAGAGACGTACGAGATGATCAGAGGATTATATAGGGTAGACAATGAAAGATTATTTTCCCCTGGGTACATGACGTCATCTTATACAAAGGGGCATAACTACAAATTGATGGGGGATAGATTTAAGACAGATATCAGAAGCAGGTTTTTAACGCAGAGAATGATAAAGGCGTAGAATGCCCTACCTGCCAATGTAGTCAACTCAGCCAAATGAGGGAAATTTAAACCATCCTTGGTTAAGCACATGGATGATGATGGGATATTGTAGGGGAACGATCTGAGACTAGTTTACTGGTCGGTGCAACATCGAGGGCCGAAGGCCCTGTTCTGCGCTGTCTTGCTCTTAGTTCTATGTTCTATGACTGCTTCATTCATATCAATCCAGAAGGCTACCGCCTGTAAGAATGGAACACGGTAGTTTCTGCCAGGTTTTGAAGCAGGGATGTTTTGTGTGATGTGAACGTCGGCTGGGACAATTTTCTCTGGGGTACCGGGACTCAGTGAAATTCGTAGCTTTAGTCTTAAACAGGATGGCCACGGTATGGCAGACTTCGGCATATATTCAGGACCAATGCGGCCGAGAAATTTGAAAAGAATATCACGCAGTTGTTATTTGGAAATGTAATCTTTTTCACCACTAGAGTAGTGATTGGCGAGAAATTTCAAAATGAGGTTTGCTGAAGACACTGCAATAAAGCCCCATCCACCACATTTCAGAAACATTGTTGCCCGTAAAGAAGAATTAACAATGTTTCTGCTCAGCTCTAAAGCGGGCCACTTTCACACTAATGGATACCTCTTCTCAACAGAAAGTATCAGTGTCGGCTGACTGCACTCCTAAAACTGGTTAACATCTGTGGTGAAAACATAC
>NW_025180578.1:0-2385 GCF_004010195.1 Chiloscyllium plagiosum | reverse complement strand
GTGGGATTATGCTGTTAGGGTGGGAGATTGCTAATAGAGTGGGATGATGCTGATAGAGTGGGATGATGTTGATAGAGTGGGACGATTCTGATAGAGTGGGACGATGCTGATAGAGTGGGACAACGTTGACAGAGTGGGACATTGCAGATCGTGTGGGACGATGCTGATAGAGCGGGATGATGCTGATAGAATGGGATGTTGCTGCTAGATTGGAACATTGCTAATAGAGTGGGAAATGTTGATAGAGTGGGATGTTGCTGATAGAGTGGGATGATGCTAATAGAGTGGGACATTGCTAATAGAGTGCGATAATGTTGATAGAGTGGGATGATGCTGATAGCGCGGGATGATGCTGACAGAGTGGGAAGTTTTTGATAGCGTGGGACGATGCTGATAGACTGGGACAATGTTGATAGAGTGGGACGATGCTGAAAGTGTGGGACGATGCTAATATAGTGCGACGATGCTAACAGAGTGAGACAATACTGATAGAGTAGGACGATGCTGAAAGAGTGGGATGATGCTGATAGAGTTGGATGATGCTGACAGAGTGGGAAATTGCTAATAGAGTGGGACGATGCCGATAGAGTGGGACAATGCTGATAGTGTGGGACGATGCAGATAGACTGGGATGATGCTGATAAAGTGGGACATTGCTCATAGAGTGGGGCGATGCTGATAGTGTGGGACAATGCTGATAAAGTGAGACGGTGCTCATAGAGTGGCACGATACTCATAGAGTGGGACGATGCTGCTGGAGTGGCACGATGCTTATAGAGTGGAACGATGCTGCTCGAGTGGGACAATGCTGATAGAGTGGGACGATGATGATAGGGTGGGATGCTGCTGCTAGATTGACACACTGCTGATAGTGTGGGCCGATGTTGACAGAGTGGGATGAAACAGATAAGCTGGGATACTTTTGAAACAGTGGGATGATGCTGATAGAGTGGGACGTTCTTGCTAGAGTGAGGCGATGACTGATCGAGTGGGATGATGCTTATTTAGTGGGACGATGCTGAATTAGTGGGATGATGCTGATAGAGTGGGACAATGATGATAGTGTGGGTCGATGCTGATAGTACGGGACGATGCTGATAGAGTGGGACAATGCTGATAAATTGGGACGATGCTCATAGAGTGGCACGAAGCTCAAAGAGAGGGACGATGCTGCTAGAGTGGGATAATGCTGATAGTGTGGGCCGATGTTGATAGAGAGGGGTTAAACTGATAAGGTGGGACATTTTTGATAGATTGGGACGATGCTGATAGAGTGGGATGATGCTGATAAAGTGGGACGATCTTGATAGAGTGGGACGATGCTGATAGTGTGGGACAAAGCTGATAAAGTGAGACGGTGCTCATAGAGTGGCACGATACTCATAGAGTGGGACGATGTTGCTGGAGTGGCACGATGCTTATAGAGTGGAACGATGCTGCTCGAGTGGGACAATGCTGATAGAGTGGGACGATGATGATAGGGTGGGATGCTGCTACATTGCTAATAGAGTGGGATAATGTTGATAGAGTAGGACGATGCTGATAGGCTGCGACGATACAGATCGAGTGGAACAATGCTCATTGAGTGGGACGAGGCTGATACAGTGGGACGATACTGATAGAGTTGGACAATACTGATATAGTGGGACGATGCTCATCGAGTGGAACAATGCTGACAGAGTGGAACAATGCTGATAGAGTGGGATGTTGCTGATAGAGTAGGATGAAGCTGATATAGTGGGACATTGCAAAGAGAGAGCGGCAATGCTAAATCAGTGGGACGATGCTAATAGAGTGGGACAATACTGACAGAGTGGGATAATGCTGATAGACGGGGCCGACGCTCAGAGAGTGGGACAATGCTGATAGAGTGAGATCAGGCTGATAGGGTGGGACAATGTTCATTGAGTGGGACGATACTGATAGAGTGTGACGATGCTGATAGAGTGGGATGATGCTGATAGTGTGGGACGATGGTGACTCAGTGAGTCGATGCTGTTTGAGTGGGACGATGCTGATAGAGCGGGATGATGCTGACAGAGTGCGAAGTTTTTGATAGCGTGGGAATATGCTGATAGACTGGGACAATTCTGACATTGTGGGACAATGGTGACTCAGAGAGTCGATGCTGTTAGAGTGGGACAATGCTGATAGAGTGGGACGATACTGATAGATTTTGACAGTGCTGATAGAGTGGGACGACACTAATAGAGTGGGACAATGCTGATAGAGTGGAGCGATACTGATAGAGTGGGACAATGCTGATAAAGTGGGACGATGCTCATAGAGTGGCACGATCTTCATAGAGTTGGACGATGCTGCTCGAGTGGGACAATGCTGATAGAGTTGGACGATGATTATAGGGTGGGATGATGCTGCTCGATT
>NW_025180577.1:0-2385 GCF_004010195.1 Chiloscyllium plagiosum | reverse complement strand
TGAGTTACAGCCTGGAATCTAATCGAGGGGTTCTGGGTTGTTTATATACAGAATAACAGGTAGCCCAGAGTCAGTTACAGCTTGGAATCAAATCGAGGGGTTCAGGGTGGTTTATATACAGAATAACAGCTACCTGAGATTGAGTTACAGACTGGAATCTAATCGAGGTGTTCAGGGTGGGTTATATACAGAATAACAGTTAGCCCGGAGTGAGTTACAGCCTGGAATCAAATCGAGAGGTTCAGGGTGGTTTATATACAGAATAACAGCTACCTGAGTGTGAGTTACAGACTGGAATCTAATCGAGGTGTTCAGGGTGGGTTATATACAGAATAACAGGTAGCCCGGAGTGAGTTACAGACTGGAATCTAATCGAGGTGTTCAGGGTGGTTTATATACAGAATAACAGCTACCTGAGTGTGAGTTACAGACTGGAATCTAATCGAGGGGTTCAGACTGGTTTATATACAGAATAACAGATACCCCGGAGTGTGTTACAGCCTGGAGTCTAATCGCGGGGTTCAGGGTGGCTTATATACAGAATATCATATAGCCAGGAATGAGTTAAGGCCTGGAATCTAATGGAAGGATTCAGGATGGTTTATACCCCGGAGTGAGTTACAGACTAGAATCTAATCGAGGGGTTCTGGGTGGTTATATACAGAATAACAGATGCCCCGGCATGACTTACAGCCTGGAATCTCATCGAGGGTGTTCAGGGTGGTTTATATACAGAATAACAGATAGCCCGGAGTGAGTTACAGCCTGGAATCGAATCGAGGGGTTCAGGGTTGTTACTGTACAGAATAACAGATGCCCCGGAGTGAGTTATAGCCTGGAATCTAATGGAGGGACATGTGAAGCTTTTTATGTGGAATAACCTGTAACTGGGAGGGAGTCACAAAGTGGACTATAGACCAAGTGGTTTCAAATCTTGTCACACCTTAAATGTAATGCAGTAACAAACTACACGACTTTACTGACTCCCCACGGTCCCAGTTTGAGGACTATCCTCATCTGTTTTTCCCCTTTCACTGAAGATATTAATATACCTTTTATAATGCACTGCCATTCTGGTTACAGCGCTGCCTATCTCGCACTGTCTCATTTATCTTCAATCCTGTTTGAAGACACTGAAACCAACAGACACACAAAGTTCTAGAAAGAGCTTTGTTTCATTGCAGGTGCATTATATTCTTTTATTTGTAGACAACACACATATTGAACCCACAGAAGGTCAGTGTGGGATTTGAGAAACCCTTCAATTTGGGATGAGGCCGAGCCAGGCAGGATTCTGATCCAACGCTGCAAATCTACAATTCAGTGTCTGAGCTATTTCAGGTTTTGTATATTATGTTTCTCTCATATATTAGGAGCTTGGAAAGTACGTCAGACCTTACTGGGATATCACATTGTCTCTCCACATTCACTGTAAACAGATTCTGGGATTTGCATTTTAATCACCTTAAAAGACCTGTCTCCATTTCCTATCTCTGCTAGCATCAATGAATGGAAATGGCTTTTGACATATTGCCCCCTCTCCCTTGCTGAAAGTATTCCTGACACAAATCAGTCAGGCAGACATTTTAGATTTGTCCACAGCCACCATTTTATATCATTTTCCTGAAGAAGGGCTAATGCCTGAAACATCGATTCTCCTGTTCCCTAGATGCTGCCTGACCTGCTGCGCTTTTCCAGCAACACATTTCCATCACCATTTTATATCAGCACAGCAATGATGTTGAGTTTATAAATAAGGAAAAGTAAGAGAGACTGACAACATCAATACAGTTTGAAAATATTTAACATTGAACATGCACACAGAATCACATACAAACAGACATGCACAGACACACAGAATCACACACACACAGATACAGACACCTTCCAGGAGCTGTCTCCATTTCCTATCTTGCAAGGGAATTCATGTTATGATGATGCATTCATGCAGGACAATAAACAGCATTTGAGACTTTCCCCATTGTGACAATAATTCAGCCCCAATCTGAAACTTGGAGACATGTCACAGAACAGAAATGCACCATCAGCTTTCTGTGTTCCTGCTCCCAATGTAACACTTGACCGTTTAGTTTATCTTGTCTTCAGTCTAACATCCAGGAGAAAGTGAGGACTGCAGATGCTGGAGATCAGAGCTGAAAATGTGTTGCTGGAAAAACGCAGCAGGTCAGGCAGCATCCAAGGAGCAGGAGAATCGACTTTTCAGGCATGAGCCCTTCTTCAGTCTAACATCCAACAAGGAATCACTTCACAGATCCAAAAACAGATCCCCAGGAATGAGGGACAGACTGGAATCTAATCAAGGGGTTCGGGGTGGTTTACATACAGAATAACAGATATCCGGGAGTGAGTCACAAAATCGCGGAC
>NW_025180576.1:1961-2384 GCF_004010195.1 Chiloscyllium plagiosum | reverse complement strand
GTAATTGGCTGGCAGTGAGGTCGGGGGTCATTCTGGAACAACACATGGTAAGACAGGAAAGAGACCACTCCATCGGACAAGCTGGCATTTATGGAATGTGGTTCAGGAAGCTGGGAGAGGACATTGGAATCAGATTTAGGGACAAGCAGTAATTAGGGTTTCTGTGCAGAGACAGACAATGTGATTGAGATTGAAATAAGAGACATATGTGGTGGACACAATGTCGGTTTTGCAGCTCAGATACTGGACAATCCAGTGGGGAAGGAGGCCCATGTTGACTGGTCCTATGGGAAGGTGGCCCATGTATACATCAGCAGAGAGTCATAGAGGTTTACAGCATGGCATCAGGCCCTTCAGCTCTACTCATCCATGCAGACCAAGTTTCCAAAACTGAACTAGTCCCATTTGCCTGTGTTTGGCCCA
>NW_025180576.1:0-1006 GCF_004010195.1 Chiloscyllium plagiosum | reverse complement strand
GCCCATGTTTACTGGTCGCTATTGGGTATTGGGGTCAGTTCCTTTCTGTTGTAACTGTGTGATAGTCCAACCCTCATCCCAGTGAAACAGCCTGACTCAGAGACTCATCATGGAAGTGGAAGGTAAGGGAAAAGGATTGGAACATGTTGTGAATGTACAGGATGGGTCAGTGGGTCAGAGTCTGTCCTGTCCCTCCAGCTCACACTGATGGCCAGAGGGTCTCCTCTCTCTGCTGGGCCTTCATGGAATGAGGTTTGTGACCAAACCAGTCCCCAGTGAGAATAGGCCAACAGCACAGAATTGCCTTTCTTTTGACAAGAATCTGTCCATCTCCCTGAGCAAGGCCAAACCCTGGTCAATGTGGGAAATGGGGAGTTACTCCAGGAAAATACATCCTTCTGGGGTCAAGGGTTAATGTCCATTAGTGGTGCAGAGCAGAGGGAGATTTATCCTACATTCAACTGTCACCACCCAGGCCACTGTCAGAAAGAGAGAGAAGCGAGACAGAGAGAGAGGGAGTTTCTGTGTGTGTGTGTGCGCGCGCGTGTGTGCAAGAGAGAGAGAGAAAGATCGGGGATAGAGGGAGGAGCATCTGAGACAGTGTGAGATATGTGTGGGGACCAAGAGAGAAGTAGAGGGTGGTAGAAATGGTGAGGTTGAGGGAGAGAGAGAGAAACAAGATGTGACTGAGAGGCATGGAGAGAGAGAAAGATATAGGATGGGTGTGATACCAAGAGTGAAGGGAATCAAGAGAGAGAGGATAGGGTTGGGTGTGTGTGTGTGTGTGAGAGAGAGAGACAAATTGAACCCAGGTCTCTGGCGCTGTGAGGCAGCAGTGCTAACCACTGTGCCACCGTGCCGAGTATGGTTAGAGACAGAATGCCAGAGAGGGAGGGAGAGAGACTGTAGATTGGGATGCAGAGAGGGAGGGAGAGAAAGAGGGAGGAATAGAGAGGGGCAGATAACATTTGGATGCTTTCAATTATAGCGAGAGATGGAGCGAGTG
>NW_025180575.1:0-2384 GCF_004010195.1 Chiloscyllium plagiosum | reverse complement strand
CTGAGCACCAAGGTCCCTCTGTTCCACTACAATACTTCAAGATCTAACATTCACCAAGAAATTCCAACCTGGATAAGACTTTTCAAAAAGCAACATCGCACATATTAATCTCCATTTGCCATTACTCGGCCCACTTCCCCAGCTGATAAAGGTCCTGCTGTAATTTCTGATAACCTCACTGTTCGCAGTCCTGCCTATTTTATTGTCATCAGCCTAATTACTAATCATGCTGTACACATTCTCATCCAAATCATTAATATAGATAACAAAGAGTAATAGGCCCAGCACCGACCCCTGAGACACTCCACTAGTCGCAGGCCTTAAGTCCACCAAGCATCCTTCCAGTATTAGCCTCTGCTTTCTACCATCAAGCCAATTGAGTATCCAATTTGCCAGAGTCCCCTGGATTCCATGCTATTGAACCTTTCAGAGCAGCCTATCATGTGGAACCTTATCAAAGGCCTTTCTTAAATCTAGATAGACTACGTCTACCACCCTAACCTCATCAACATTCCAGTTCACTTCCTCAAAATAACGCTAAATAATTGTGAGCCATGATATCCTATGCATAAAGCAGTGCTGACTGCTCCTTATGAAACCGTGTCTTTTCAAATGCATGTATATGTTATCTCTCAAACCTTCTCAAGGAACTTACATGTCACAGTTGTTACGCTAACTGGTCTACAGTTCGCAGGTTCTTTTTCGCAGCCCTCCTTGAACAAGGGCACAGCGTTCTCTACTCTCTAGTCTTCTGGGACCTCCCCCTTGGCCAGCGATGATGCAAAAAGATCAGCCAGGACCCCTGCAATATCTTCTCTCGTCTTTTGCTCTGTTCTTGGATACACCTGGTCAAGACCAGAAGATCTACATAAATACTGCAATGTCTGAAAAAAAGTCTATTTCTTTAAGGTAGAATCACTAAGGAAAGGGCAAGTGACTTAATGAATACTAACATGATAAATTAAAGATTTTATTAATCGTAGGAAGTGATTTCAGAAGAATTTTAGACATTGTGGAAACCGGAGAATTCTCAGAAATTTGTTTGTGTGGAGTTTGCATATTCTCCCATGTTTGTGTGGGTTTCCTCCGGGCGCTCCAGTTTCCTCCCACAGTCCAAAGATTTAAACGTTTGGTGAATTGGCCATGCTTATTTGCCCAAAGTGTTCAGCGATGTGCAGCTTAGCTGCATCAGTCGCAAAGCTAGAATCGGACGGGAATGGGTCTGGGTGGTTACTCTTCGGAGGGGCAGGATGGACTTGTTGGGCCCAAGGGCCTTTTCCACGCTGTGGGCTTTTAATGATTCTGTGAAAGAAGAACACAAAGTTTACATAAATCTACAATCTGTATTGCAAAGAAAACAAAATAAAAGCAATGTCAAATGTGGAATTTTGTAATGGGGAGAGGAGAGATTATTGTGGTGAACAGGGAAATGGCGAAGAAAGCAGCCAGTTACTTTGCATCTGTCATCACGGAGGAAAATCGCTGAGAAATACTAAGTGATCACATGGAACTTGTGGAACTAAAGACATAAAGTCAATTCATATCAGTAACAAGGTAGTAGTTGAAGGCTAGCATAGTAGTATTGTAGCTGGATTGAGCATTGCTAAATCTGATGAGCTAATTGTACTTCATATCAAAATATTAGAAATAAATCAGCAATAGACGCATTAATTGTCCTGTCGATGACTTTTCTTCCCCCTGTACATTCTGCAGAGGCTGGAAGTTAGTAAATGTGTTCCAAGCATTGTCGAGAAATGGAAGGGATTCAAGCATCTGCAAAGGGAAGAAGAGATAGTGTGGAGAATTGCAGACCAATTAAATTGACATCTGTAGGGAAACCGATGAACTCTATTATATAGGGTCTGACATTGGATATTTCTAAATTAACAGCAACACTGGAGAGAATCAGTATACACTGGCAGAGTCTGACACAGTGTTCATATTTGACAAACTTCAGAACGATTTGAACTTGTTTATTGCAACATATAAATAGCATATTTCGATTTTCAGAAGACTTTTTTTTATCAGAACTCATGCAGTGAATTCATAAATAAAGTAATGTAAATGGTAATTGGAGAATTATATAGAAGTTGAAAGTTAAAGACAGGTTTGTCTTCATTTAAATGAATCAGAACATAGTCAGAAGGTCATGTTGAAGCAGTTTTACAGCTTGCTAATGAAACTGTACATAGAGTATTGAGTCCAGTGTTGGTGACCCAATCTGAGAAAGAATATACTGACCACGGAGGATGTGCAATGGACTGTCTCCAGACTAATCCCTCAGATGGTGAGATTGCCTGATGTGGAACTCGGCCTGTGTTATTTAGAGTTTCAAAGAATGAGAGGTGATTATAGTGAAATTTAGAAAAGTTACTAAACATATG